>NC_071980.1:9251447-9334681 GCF_026283585.1 Hylaeus volcanicus
CTCCAGAATCCCTCGTCCAGTAGTCACTCGTTCTCACTCGTCGATCGTCTGATATTTAAATTTGCCGATGGTTTCGGGTTCCCACGCTATCTGTGTCGTTGCAACGCGTCATTTTTCCGTAAATCCCTCTAACGGTCCACGTTGAACCGCGTTCCTCAGGATTCTCGCGAATTCCCCTTTAAAAAGTTGGATCCGCTGTCGGTCGCACGAGCCGACGCCGAGAGGAGACGTTCCTTCCCTTTGATCGTTCTCCGCGCTTTTTCCCCGGCAAATCTATTTCCGTGGTATCACTTCGCGAGAGAAAATATCCGCCGTTATCTCCTCTCGTTCTCCTCTCCGTGGAGGAAATCGGCTTCCGTCGGTCCGCGAGCGCGAGCTCCCACTTCTGGAGCGTTTTCTCCTGATCGGCTCACTCGACGCCCCTCGCTCTTCTTCCTCTCGGCAGTTACGCTCTCCGCCACCTCTCCCTGGCGTTTTCCGTTTCTTTTCATCCGTTTATTTCCATTTTATACATATACTTTTTTATTTTGCGTCGAAGCGTCGTAGTCCTCGATGGCACGTAGAAGAGGTGCCAGGTGCGCGCCCGGGACGCCCGCTCGCTTTTGTACGGAAGATATTTCCCCACCCTCCGACATCGTGTCTGCGAGGTTGACGGTTGTACCCGGCTCCCCGGGGGTATAGGGCAGGCGGAAAAGGGGTGGGTAGAAAAAGGGTGGCGGGTGCGTCCCAGGGTGACGGTCTTTAAAAACTTTCAGCGCGCAACTTAGTTGAAAAGCCTTGGCCACCTTCGTCCTCCCCTCGTTCCTCTCTGCCCGCCTCCTTCGCTCTTTGCTCCTTTCTTTCACGCTCGTTCTTCGAGCTTCCGTTTTCCCTTATCCCCCGACGGAGGGTGGCGCGGCCACGGAGCGTCCCTTATTTCGCTACAGCGGGCGAAGGGTCCGCGACAATGCGTCGCTTTAAATTAGAGCGAGGCGTCGAGACGCCCGGCTGCCACCGAGGAAACGCGAAGAGAAAACGGAGAACGAACGAGGTGGTTGAATAGTTGGCGAGTGAGGCGCGGGGGTTGAAAAGACGACGAGGAAAATTGCGAGTCTCGCCAGACCGCGGCCAGGCAAGGTCGAGCCGATTGAGGAACCAGCGCGACACGGAACCGTTTAAACTGCGGAGAAAACGGAAGGCATTGCTTCGAGGAAATTCTTGGTTCGGGCTGCGACTTCCGGTCGGAGAACCAAGGACACGACGCGAATAAACGCCCCGCGACCATGGAATTCGGGATTGCTTCGATCGCATTCCGACGCTGCTGTTTCTGAAACGGCGTGCGGGGAATTCAAGGATGCTTTTCGATGCCCTCGCGTGGTAAAAAGTATTCGCGTCCGCAAACATTCCGTTATAAGCTTCGTGGCTTCGTGTAACGCGTGCTTCATTGAGATTTTCCATACGTTTGCGTTAAAATTGACATATGCTTCGATTTCTCTTCATAAATGTATCGTACCTCAACTTTTCGTTTTGTCAACGGCATATTCGTAAAGATTTTTCATAGAAAGTATTTTAATTACCGATATTTAGAGAAGAAGAAACTAGCGATAGTTACGTTTAACGCCGCGTGAATTCAAACGACAGCGGAAGGTCTCGGGGAAGCGTATACCCGTACATTTTTAATTAGTTGTCGAGTGCATCTGTTCCGATGGTCGAAGCCGTTCCATTCGTCGTTCCATTTAGCCCACCGGTTAGTTTCGCTACCCCCCGGACACCCTATGGAGAGAAAAGTCTCAGCAGGCACTCAAATTACCATCGAAAAGAAAACTCGTTCAGCCAAGAGCAGTTATCCGGGCAGAAACACTGTGTCCCATCCCCGTTGGAAGCACCCTTCTGAGAAGGTGAGAAAAGGGGACGGCGAGGGTGCGACGGGAGCAACAATTCCGAAAGTTTCTCCACAAATTTTTCATGGGTCGCGTCCGGAACCCCATAAAAGCCTGTGAACGTTTAGTTTCGCGGTGGAAAGTGGCGAGAGGAGCGCCCCTTCTGCTACGGCTTTTTTTACGATCACGCCCCCTCTCCTCTCCCCTGGTGTAGGCTGGTTGTTGGTGTATAGTCGAGGTGAACTACTCGCAAACGGTGGGAGGGTTGAAAGCATTACCGACGCACACGGTCGTTTCACGGACAGCAGGGCTGCCGTGGGAGGTGGGGGTGGGTGTGTGTGTGTGTTGGGGGGGGGGGGTAATTTTGCAAAGAGTAGAAAGACTCGAGAATATTGCAAAAGTTACGGGGCGAGGCGCGCTTCTTTCTCCTTTCCAACAACAGGATGCATAGAGAACAGGTTGAACGTAAAGCGGAGTTTCCACGTGCGAAAACGGTTTGTGCCACTCGACTGGCGCCAGTTTTTTTACCCTCTTGTGTTTCTGAGGGGAAGCAAGTCGTTGGGTGTTTTTCGAGTGACGGTTTACGAGGTCGCCGATTACTTTCTTGCGACTATTTTCTGATCGAATTAACACTGAATCTGCCGAAATTATGCATTATGCACCTATTTCTACTGATTGAAGAACTATTTCAATTGAGAGCAAAAATATTTCACGTGGTACTTAATCGAATAATGCATTAATGAGAAGTTCGTTCATCGTCGCAACCCTCAGGGTCTGTAGCTATTTCTGATTGTAGCTACAGTACGGGATTAGCGATTCCGAGGTAACCGAGTTTACACTAGTGCATCAGGTGTTACAGTCAAGTTATAGAATTTCACATCCTTATAAAAATAATTCAGTCAGTCACCCTTCACTGTCGCATTAGTTATCGTGCGATCGGATAGCTGCCGATAATGTGCACGCTCGTTATCGTCGCGTTGAAACGAAGATCGAGAATGCATTTTAAATTGCGTCGTTCCCGTGTCGCGGCACGTACGGTTCCGCTCCGGGCGTTTGTTTTCGCGTAATTAAGGAAAGCCATAAATTACGGTTGCGAGGAATTTCCTTATCTCGCGTTGCACGTAACGCGAATGATAACCGCGTGGCCGAGCCGGGCTTTCCGCTTCGTGTAGGAAAAATGATCGTTAACGCGGAGTCGACGAGAGAACTTTCATCTACCGAGTACCATTTTTACAATTTTCATATTTCCAGAAAATATAAAATTTTCTTAATCCCTTGCTGCATTGCCGAACGGAGATTAGAAGGGCTGAGAGTTGTAGCACCCAATACCCAAGACATGCGAGTTCAAATCTCCATGCCTTACTTTTTAGATTTCTACATTGTTGACGAGCGATGATAACAACGTTTCGTCTAGTTTACGCGCAAACTAATTCATCATTGAGTGAGCAGAAACAGAGGGTGGTCGGCGAGTAACGGAAAATAGAAGCGTAAGAAGAAGGACGATGTGCCTCGTAATCGAGGACTCTGGAGTGAGATAAGACGTCGGCAGAAAACGATCGTTCCTTTCCCTCTAATATTGTTTACTCGGCTTTTCTGTCGGCTAAGTAACGCCGCACCCACTCTGCGCGCCGCCGCTACATAGAGGATCCATTAATCATAATCGCATTCCGATTCAACCGGCCGACTGGTCGTTACCCTGAACAACGGTATGGAAAGAAAAAGGTAGAATTTCACGGGGCGGATGGAAAGGGGAGGAAACGAACGGGTCGAGGAGTAAGACCTCGCCGAGAGAGGAAAACTTGGGAAAGGCTGGGGTGGAATGTTCGGTGCCGGAGCCGTGAGAGGGATTTGTCATCCGGACGTGACGTCCCTCAGATCACCGGGGGCCCATTCGCTTCGCGTGCTTCAAGGATGTCGAGAATGAACTGGGAACATCAATTATCTCGATTATGGCCCCAAAACACCTTACAAAATTACATTTGCTTTTCTTCATCTGTTGCTGTGTGGTTGGTTTCTATGATATTTAAAATGATGTCGTTAAGCGTATGGCGAAGGAGTCAAAACATAAATAAAGAAAAGATAGAAGATCTTTCGGCCGCGTCCGAAATTAAAATAACATAAGAGTATATTTCCCTCGCCAAGAGAGGATACAAGAGTAATACCGTCGATTGGTACGGCGTCGAGGGACGCGGTCCATTTTGGAGGTGCGATGGTCGAAACAAGGATCGTTCGACGCCCGAAGGGGCTTTGTTACGCCAGGAAAATGGGAGCCGGTGAAGTGGCGAGGGACACGCGTTCCCGTCGTCCGTTGCGATATACAAGGACCGCAAATATTTGTTCGGAGGAACGAACGTGTGTATAGCATTCCCGCGCCAGACCTCGAGGAAACGATACCGCCGGCTACCTGTCGTTTGTAATTCGACGCGCCGACTAAATCGCTTTTATCCTTATCCTTACATCACCTAAAACTCTCTGCTTTATGTGCCTCCCGTGGATATCCTCCCTCGAAGAAACGTTGTCGCTGGGAGACGGATATAAAAATTTCAGTTTTCTATTCCGAGTCGCACAGGGAAACGGAAGTTACGGCTCGACGTTTCGCGATCCAACCTTCGAGCGAAAAAATCGACCAATTTTTTAAATTCCAAAAAACTCTAAATCGCGAACGGGGGAAACCGTTCGCCAGATTTCGTTCGAGAGAACGAAATTTCCGGGCCGAATTCGGCGTGTCTGACCACGAACGGTGGGTTACCACTTGCCGGTTTGCCAGCGGCGATCTCTCGATCGTGGTACGTCTTTCCTTTGGGCTGGCTCACCGATACCACCCGAGCCCTTTGGGAATTTATGCTGCGGCTGCACTTCAGCCGCTCCCGCGATCAAGAGGGAGGCCAGGGAAGAGTTTCGAGGGTTGTTTTACTTACCGACCCGCGCCAATTTGTTTGGACGACCGACCGGAGAGCTAAGCCAGCGAAGGGTTGGCTATTTTTAACCGACTTCGGCCTTACCCTCGTGCCATTTCCACCCACCTTCGTCGACCTTTTTCACGGTACCACGGATTCGCATACCGAGAGATCGTACCCTTTCCGCGCGATGTTTCGGAAGGAAGAAAGTCGTCGATCCGACAGTTCTGGACACGTGGCTCGCGTTTCCTCCCTCGACCACCGACGAGACCGAAGGAATCAGTGGTCCGGCTTCCTCGATTTCGAAAAGTCCGTTTCATAGAAACGTCGGCTCCGCGGGCGTGTCTCGGTCGTAATACGGGTAACGTTGATTTCTCTGTTCTCTGCGAAATTCACTTTAAACTAGTTGTAAATCTAACCACGTTCCCGGTACGCTATTGTGCTTGGGCGTGTTCCCGAAGGATTTTATAATGCTCACTTGTACTGGTAAAGGTAACGTTTCCTTGGAATTGTTTCTCTTTACCTCGTTACGTGCCTTCGTCGAAATTATTTATTTAATCGTTAAGCATAGAAGTTACTCGGCTCGCGCACGTTACAAGCAAACTTCTGTAGGGCGAACCGTGTTCCCGAACATGAGAGAATCGAACAACTTGGACAAAGAGGGTTAAGGGATATTAAACTTCCATCGATAGCTTGGGAGAGGGACTTCGACAGGGAAAAGTGGATTACCACCGTTCGACGAACAGTATAAATCTTAATTGATGCAAAGTAGATAACGCAATAATTGTTAAATAAAATTCAAAATTAGAGAGGTATAGAGCTTCTCGAGACGATTTCGTACCGAGCTCAAGCGACACGAGCTAACCGGCGTCGAGGAATCGCAATATTTCGTGCAACCCTCCGCACCCTTCCGGACACCGTCGTTTTTATCTTTCCACCTTCGGTTACAGGGAGAAGGCGGCGTATCGGCTGTTTTCGCACGGGGATCACGTACGCGGTCGGAGAATAGGGACGAGGAGAGCTCTGAAATCATTTTGGAAATGGATGGTATCTCTGATCGCGCTGGAGCCTCCGTTCCTATCGCGGATGGCAATCGATGAAAGGCTAAATGGCCGGAAACGACGCGGCACTTTTACATTTTTCCATACGCGCGGGACTGGTGGGAGCATCGAACGCGACCCGTTCGAATTGCCGCGGGAAAAGACAGCTCGGCACTTTTCCTTTTCCGCCGTTTCCCGATTGCTTTCGTTCGGCTCGTCCTCTTTCTCGTCGCCCAAGCTACAACGTTCGCCTCTTCAGACGAATTGAAATAACCTTACTCCAGGTATCGCAGTTGTCGGCCTTTTTTTATTTGAAGAGGGGACTAAGATAAGCAGGTTAGACATGAAGTTAAATCCTTGACATTAATATTCCCCTACACCTACAGGTGGCAATAGGCATTGAAAAGATAAACAGTCCGGTTGAACAGTCCTCTCCCTTTTTCGAAGTCGGTTAAAAAAATAATTTCATGGTCGATCGCGTGATAAAGTAGCAAATCCAAGGATCGCGCGACTCCGGGTTCTCCTGTTTCTCGCTATCATGGCCGATTTCCAGTCGTGCGTTCCGCTGGATTTTCGCGATTCCGTGGAGCGGAAAGACGACGGGCGAGGGGTGGCGTCTCCTTGTAGAAGGAAGGGCCCGGGCGCGGCGACGCGGGGTTAATTGGGACCCCCGAAGCTCGCTAACTCCGAGAGTCGAGTCAAGAATTACTATCGGTGAACTTTTCTTCCACCTTATCGTCCCCATTTTCCCACCCTCTCCCCTCTCTTCTTATTCGCTCTCGTTTCACCCGCGCGTCTGCTCGACAAGAAAGTCGAAAAGGTGAACTGAGAGACGGGGAAGGTGGAAACGAGAGAAGGAGTGGAAAAGGAGGTTCCATTCGCTCGGTAATAATTTCTGGCTCGAATCAGTGCCGACTGCACAATCCTCGGCAGGTCGACGGCTGATTCGAACGCGGAGCCGACGAACGACCCGGGGATTCACGATTGGAATAATAAGCTGTATAATTCACGATTCGTTAGAGCTGCCTCGAATTACCGTTTCAGCATCTTCGAGCTTCGACGAGCCGAGATATCGGCGCCCCCAGCGTCTACTCCGCGAGCCGGAGTTTTTCCAACGGGGGATTGCTCGCGGCTTGGCGATCGACTTCGAGAACCATCGACCGGAGTCGGTCGAACCGCCCCGTAGACTCTTCACAGAATTTCGTACTTTCGGCTGTTAGCGAAGTTTGCAGGAGACACGGGCGATTAAGCAATTATTACTCGATTCCGCGGCTCGACGTTTACGCTTCGCCGAATTACCACCGCGTCGCGAAACTTCGGCCGCTCCCTCCGCGACTGGAGAAAAGTGCACTTTCAAAATATCGCCGTTACGCGGCTTCGAGACGCTCTCGAGTCGATCCAACTCTCGCTGCGATGTCTTTCGTGCTCGTTTCGACTGCGACGCGAATTAATTACGGATGACCGTGCTTATAGGACGATTTCTCGGTTGCCAAATTTGACTTGCTCGAACCCAATGTTCCTAGACTGTGTTCTCGAACTTACGAAAACACCCAGTGGAAACGAAATTGCGACTTTTCATACTGCATCGAATAATCGTGAAACCATAGGATAGTTTTCAAAGGATAGTTTGGGACTCTAAATTGCCTGTCGTATACAGTCTTGGCACAATAGTGGTGTATTATTACAAGAATTATCCAGGAAATCGTTCGGAAAGTTTGGCAAACTATCGTAAAACTGTTATCTCGGAGGAGCAACGACTGCTGCACCGTTCTCCAAGGATGGGCAGTGGTGGAAAACGACTGTTTCGGTTGCTCCTTCGAAAGATAACATTGTGCACTTATGGTCGAACTTGACGACAACTAAAAATATCCATTCTTCTATGCACATCCCCTGCTTCGAGGGACCTCTTATGAAGCAAGAAGTTACACGATCTTCGCGTTGTTCTTAAAAACTCCTAAGTTAAATTGGTTTCGGTGTAGCGAACGCGTAACGAGCCGTCTGCCGGAAGGGGTCATTTTCCCGTATGATGACACCGGGGGTTACGGAACGCCGTAAATAATTAAGGAGGGACATTATCGCGAGACACTGGAAAGCGAGATCGTCGACCTGGCCGCGAATTTATCACGTCCCTTCGTATGCGCGCGCGTGCAACGTGCCAGGTATCCACCCTCGTCCTCGTCGTCGGAGGCACGGATCCAGCCATATTTTACAGGGCCAGCCGGAATCTTTTGTCTTCATAATATTTATCCCACCGCGGACGCCAAGAGTAATGGAGCGTGGGTCCCGGGAGGAGCGAGTGAGCGAACGAACGAAATCGGAACTAAAGCGGACCTTCCAACCCCTCTGTCGGGTCGAAGCTTAAGGCGTATGGACGGCGTCGGGGGTAGGCGAGGCAATAAATTCGACTGTAACCGGGAGGATAGTCCAGGTCCACGCGAATACGAATACTCGTGGCGCGAACCGACGAATCGTACGGAAAAGGAGGAAAAGAAGGACGGGGGAGCCGCCTTAATGTCGATAAACCGTTATATAGGTCTCCGTTTCCCTGGCTATCGGGCCAACCCCGACTCGATTTATCCCCGCGCTCTATGAAACTGTTATTTCGTCCAGTGGAGCTCAAGTTCCGGCTGTTTAATCTTTTCCAACAGCTCGTTTGGTCGTCGAAATGTTCAAAGCAAGGGATTCGATTAATTTAATACGAAACGCATACGATAACCGCGAATTCGCGGGGTACCGAATAAATCCTGAAACGAAGATTCACGGGGGTGGATCGGTATAATTCTTTTCGCAACGTTTCGAGTGGCGAGACAAGTAAATTTCGTCGGAAGGGATCTCGAAAAGAAGCAAACGCGACCGTCGTTTCTTAGGCAAATGAGAATTTACCGCGACAAGAGTTTTTTTCCCGGTGCCACGAGTGGCCAAGTTTCGCTATTTTCCTTCGTGAAATCCTGCGGGCCGCTTGGCAAACGAAGATCAACGGCGACCGTTACCCACGCTGTCCTTCTTGCGAGCCGACGCCCGGAACTTTCGCGTTTTTCGCGACAGGCTGTTTTTAGCGGATTGGAATTAACAGACGTGGAGTGGGAGTGTTTGTATTTTAGCATTTGTAGTTTAAATAGAAACATTTTTTCGCCATTTTGTTACGTTAAAGCGCGAACCTTCGGTGGAACGAGCCACACAGATTCTTTTGACATTTCGTTTTTTTAGATACTTGGAATACGTGAGTGAAGGGTATGGTTCTTCTGTAGAAAGACTTCACACCGCGACGTTATCACACCACAGATACGTCTTCCTCGTGAGTAGGCGTCAGAATTTTCGCGTTTCCCGCGACAGGCTGTTTTTAGCGGATTGGAATTAACAGACGTGGAGTGGGAGTGTTTGTATTTTAGCATTTGTAGTTTAAATAGAAACATTTTTTCGCCATTTTGTTACATTAAAGCGCGAACCTTCGGTGGAACGAGCCACACAGATTCTTTTGACATTTCGTTTTTTTAGATACTTGGAATACGTGAGTGAGGGGTATGGTTCTTCTGTAGAAAGACTTCACACCGCGACGTTATCACACCATAGATACGTCTTCCTCGTGAGTAGGCGTCAGAATTTTCGCGTTTCCCGCGACAGACAGTTTTTAGCGGATGGGAATGAACAGTCGTAAAGTACCCGAGTGTGTGTTCTTGTCGTCGCGTTAACGTCGTCCTAGAATTCCTGGCCGCATACCCTAGTCCGCGAGGCTTTTCGTTATGAATTACTCGTGCCCGGCATTTACTCTGGTATCTTTAATAACGCGCGTCAACGCTCGTTCGTCGCATGTTTTGCCAAGGAACGAGCCCCGAAGAACGAGGAGGAACCCTATTTGCCCGGCGATACAGAGACAACAGTTTGAGCGATGGACCTCGGAATAGGATAGACCCCTTCGTTGATGGACTTTTTCGCTTCTTGTGCTCGTTTTACCCTCCGCGTCGAGGGACTCCGTGAGTCCTCTCGGTGCCCGTCATGGGAGGAGAGGTCGGCTTTTTGCCGAGGTCGCGGTAATAGCCTTCGATCCTGACGTACATGGTTAAAGTTCAACGTATCGGGTCCGTAAAGAGAACAAGAGGATTCGATTGTCTCGGAGAAAGACAGAGAGTGTGTGTCGCGTAATGGCTGGGAACTCGAGCTGTCTTAAGAGGTTTAGGGGTCCTATTTGCGGTCAACGAGCAACGTGACTTGTTTTCTTACCAAAGATGTTCGGTTTATTTGGGTCGAATCCTGAAATCGTTGGTGAGACCTTTGTCCAACCTTAATGGTAGAACTAGCGACGCTATTGTATCTTTGGAAATAGTGAGCGAAGGGACGAATAAAGCAACGAGAATAGTAACAAAACAGTCTATTTTTTATTCAGAAAATCTGCGCAATGTCGATGGTTTCTTTGCAAGACGCGGCCCAGTCAAAGAGTCGAGATGGTTGTTCGATCCAGCGGAATTCGGGCTTGTTTGCTCTACGAATTTAACCTCTGTACGGAAACTACGAAAAGGTCTCGCAAGACGTGTACAGCGTTCGAAGCAGTTGCGGGAAGCGAGCGTGCCCCACGGAAATGGTTTTTAAAAGTTCGTTTTATTTCGTTTCTTTTTTTCCAACGCTGGATAATTACATGCAAAATAGACACTTCCGGAATAAAACAGAGAGGGGCAGATCTTTTTACTTTTAAAGGCGCGGAATTTTATAAAAGCGGGATTAACAAACTTGCAGCCTGCCGGGAAAAGGGTCATAAATTGTGAAGGTGCATACTTTAATGCAGCGTTTCTCAAAGTGCCTTCAACCCTTCGTACACATAAAAAGTATACGTACGCTTGAATATCATGTTTCCCCTCAACTTTAAAAATCTTTTACATCCGAATATTTAAAAAATATTTAACGCGAACTTTCGCAACGTTTTCTCTCTTCGCGAACACTGCGACGATCTCACGAAGTTAAATTAGCAGCATCGCGATTTTTCTTTCACATGAGAATTCTACGAACTTTAAACGATCGCAAAGAAATTGTTCTTTTGGAAATTTATTCGCGAGAACACCTCGTTGGTCTGGAGACGTTGAATATCGAATTACCTGAAATTTGTAGAAATACTCTTCCTCGTTTTAGGCGTGGGTTGGAGGGGATGGGGAGGGGGGGGGGTGGTGGTGCAGGTAGAACTAGGTAAGGTTCGTTTACGTGGATTTAAGTGGCCGCGGAAAGCAAAGCTGACTTCTTCCCGTTTCCTTCTTCCTTGGATTCGTATTTGAACTCCTAAACGAGTCTCGTGGAGTTTCGTCGTCGAAGTAATACATACGACAACTCGCGCCTACATCGTAGACTCTGCTGCTCTCTCGGATGCAATATTCGAGAAAACGTTGTCTTAATAACGTCTTCCAGGGCGCGAGCAAAGTGAAATTATATGCGTCTAACTTCGCGAAAAGGATTACCAGAAAACGAGACCGAGTAGCGTATCTCCACGAGTCACGAGTGTTTATTAGTTTCGTCTTACCGATGACTCTGCGAAGCGTTTCGACGACTCTATAGCGTCCGGGTCGATCCCCTTGCTTTCCATTGGCTCCTATAAACGTATTTATGGGAAGAAATATTTTTACAGATACAGATGATTAATTGAGATGTAAGGAAATCCATATTTCAAAATATTTATTGTAATATTTCCCTTTTGCAAATTTTTCGATGGACTCTCTTGAAAAGATGTCACTTTTCTAATTCGCTATACAACTGGTAATTCCCGATAAATCTCGTGATTCGCGACGATAAATCCGTCTCGTGGGTGCTCTAGAGTTCCCTTCGGCTTATCAAGCCTCGCGTTAAGCACCGATAAGAGCGATGCGCTTGTACTTGGTCGGCCCTTCGGGAAATATCAGCCGTTATCATTTTTTCCTTGTCGTAAAAGATTTCCGGCGTAGGGGACATCGTCGCGTTCCAGTGACAAGATGGCGGAGTCGATCATCAGAAAATCCGCGTAATCTTTCCCCACATGGGGCCATTAAATGTGTTATCTGTTAACGCATGATCAACCGCGAGTAGAAGTCTCGACCGTCCTTCATCGTTACAGGTTGGGCAACGGTTCTTGTATCTCGGGGGTCGATGCGTCGTTCCTCTGGAAGAAGGATAGAAGGACAAAACGAAGAGACGTTCCCTAAGACAATGGTTCTTGATCGATTTAACCCTGTAGTGGATTTTAAGTGATTATAAGAAGAAAATTATAGATCGATGTTCGTAGTACTATCTTGTTTTACTACAAAGAGTGGAATTTCATAAGGTCTCGAGGGTGAAGTGGTTAAAAAGAACAAATAAACTCGACGATCTTTTAATTCCACTATTGGCCACCCTTTATAAACTCTTTGCCGTAGACAAATTCTTTTCTCAGGATGGCAAGAGTGAGAGATCCCGAAGTCGTTGCTTAATGAAAAGTAAGAAGGTACGAGTGCGCGTTGCGTTCAGAGGTCTTTCCGAAATCGTGGTCTCTTTAATCGTGGCTTTTATCCTTTTTTCCTTCTCAGTTCGATCGCCACCTTCGACACTCCGTCTCATCCCCTAGCTCCGAACCCTGCTATTTCAATTCTCTTCATTTTGCTTTTATTCTCTCTCCACTAAATCACTGGCAGCTTGATATCCACCAGCAGCCGATATCCGTCCAAGATACCAGTCGGTTACCTTCTTTTCCGTCGTCTCCCTTGGTTTTCCATCCATCGCGTTATCCTCGATACTAAACGCTTCTTTTCTTCCCTCGAATCAGTCCCACCGATGATTCGATATTTCGATTAGCGGATCTGATTTCTTCTTCGTACCTCCTACGTCGTGAAATCCTTTGCATTCGTGGCAATATCGCAGTCTACGAGTCGACACACTTACCGAAGTAAGTAGAATCAGCGCGTAATGGTCAGACGCGTTTGGCGGAGTCGTGTCGAATCCCACGCGTACAAGATGAATTTTCAACAGCAATTTCTTTTGGACAACGAAACCTATCGCGGATATATTTTATCGCGTATTTTCAATTTATTTTTGAGGGGGGATAAGCCCTCAGCCGGTCGTGGCATTCATCCCCAAGCACCCTGTATAGTTTTACATGTAAAACCTGTATGTCCGCGAAGAACGTTTCCTCGCTGTACTCGGCCCGTAAAGTACGTTTAATGAAAACAAGTTTTCACCAGAAGTTTCGGCTGGCTTCCAAGGCGGGAGGTAAATAAATAAGTAGGAAAAGAAACTGTGATAACCGCGGGTCTTTGTTATCTCGTACAACTGCCTTTTTAACTTCCTGTATTCTCGGTTTCTCAATTTGCAACTCGAAGGAGCATCTTCGCCGTTTCTTTCCGAAAGTTATCTACCGCGAGTACCGAGTTTCTGGGATTCGCTTTTAAAAGTAACTTCAAGGTAATTCTTCCTCGTAGAAAGACAACGATGAAGTAATTGCCATCTTTCGATCGATTCTATTTCTTGCGGCACACCTCACATTTTTATTTAAGGACGACGATAATATTTTGTAGCACCAGATTAAAGGAACGTCACGATCGTGCCAAATTACCTTGCTTAGTTCTGTTTCGCGACGCGCATCTTCCTTTTTCGCTCTGTCTGTTCCGACCACGTGCCGTTAAGACACAACGCGACAGATGACAAGGCGAGAGGGAAAACGCTCCGCGTCGGAAGTAACGCGAGGCGTCGCGTCACTCGACGTTTCCGTTTTCGACGACGATGTATTCGCGGATTTCGTCGTACGCGAGATTTCCTGCGAGACGCGACGTGCTCGGCTTCCTTTGGCTTCGCCCTCTCGGAGCAACCCCTGCGGTTCAGTTCGAAGCAGAACCGGGCAGTGATTATTTTCGCAATAACTACTCGCAGTTGTCAGAGTTGGCCTCGGAGTTACAGGGATTTTCATCTTTTCGATTTAATTCGTATTAGTTGCGTAACTTTAGAAAAAAGTTTGAAGTTCATAGGTCAAATCGTCGTGGTGGTTTCAGCGTTAATCGTAGATCACGGGTCTCGGTTCCTGGAGGATCTTAACCATGCGTTACATTTTGTTCAACCACTGTCGGAAAGTTGACGGTCCTCGATCGTACCCGGGGCGGTGGATTTCCCGTCCGTGGGCGTCGCGGCGTAGCCTCCAGGCGCCTGGAGACTGCAGCGGCATGAATTATAAAGACGCTGGCGGAAAAGTTTTCCGGAAGGCACTCGGGAAGCCGCGACCAGACTCCTCGTTTGAAGTTGCAACGGTGATAGATGGAAGGACGATGGAGAATGAGTGCACTGGCTTTTTTGTAAGACTTATTTGGACGTTTGAAAATTCTTGGCAAGTTCAACGTGAGTAAATCGAACACACGATACGGGCTCGATGCGCGTAGCTCTGCGGATAAGGCTGTAGATCACGGACTGTTCTACCGGGAAATATTTTTGCCCGCTGGTTGGAAGATGGTTTCTCCCACGCGTAATCGAGCACTTTTGCAGTTGATGCCAGGTGATTCCGTTCACATTCAAATTTGACTTGGAGCGAAAACAGGGAAGGTCTGCGTTCGGGATTGTTTAAGAAACGCAGAACTCCAAAGCTGAGTTATCTTTCTTAGTAATTCGCGGAGAGACATGGATTCTCTGTACATGCTTTACTTCCATCGTTCGAAATTTAATTTGATCGTCGGCGGCGGGTCCTTGTTTTTAACAAAGCATAACCGGACAGGTTAATACCGTTTACGATCGCTGTAACGATATGGTTAAAGTGTCCATTCCGCGGTGTGTTCCGGTGATCATTACTCGAATAGCTGGTCAACAGCATAATGCTGTCGCGCGGCGGAGCGACATTACATTAACCTAGCACGAATTGATCTCACGTGGCCTGGTTACGAGGTAATTTAAGGCAAGATAATTGCAGAGCATCGAAACATCTCCACTGGTACGAGATCGACGGATCATCTCCTAATACACAGTCAGTCCCATAAATATTCGTACCATTTACAATTACAAATTTATTTGGAAACATGAATCATTCGTTTAAATTAGATAAATTTCTTCAATAAATATAGAGGTTACGAGTAGTTGTGGGACTGACTGTATATATGTTCGCACATGTAACGTAACAGGAATGATAGAACGAAGTAACGCGTGTGAAGAAATAAAAACGATGCACGGGTCAGCGAGACACGTCCATCCGACCCATGTTCGACAGCAATCCGTTCGTTCGACATCGCCGCACAGCCGCGGTTACGTTGATTCTTATCCGGTCGAAAATCGGTCGGAGAAACAATGACGCTTGTCCGCGTCTGCTTTAACGGCGGCTATATATTTGTTTCCCTCCCGGTGCTCGTATTAATTCTGGAACAATACTTCCAGCCTGTTTCACCACCGGCGGATGCTCCTTTTTTCTTTTTTTATTCGCCCAACGTTCGGTGCATACCGCGTGCATCACGCGCTGCTACACGGATGCTTGCCAAAAAGCCCTCGGCGTCCTTTTTTTCTCGTTATCCGGCCCGCCAGATCCGGAGCGTTCCGCGAAAATGGCATTCCAGCCACTCGACCGTGTCCCCTCGCCACCCCACTACCGTTCCCCAACCCTCAACCCTTCGGGGTCGCTGCTTCGTCCCCGCCCGGGCGCATTAATTTTTATTACGACCTTTTTTTTTCATTTGCCCACGGTCCACTCTGTGCCGTGCAGCGGACAACAATAATTACTCCCCCGCGCAATTATAATGATATCTAATGAAACGGCCCCGACGTACTTTGGCGCGCGTGGCGGGAAATGCGTTCTTTTTAGCGACGCCCCTCCGCCCACCTCGATGCCGCGTTTTCTATCATTCGCTACGCGAAAACGAGCTTCCAGGGGAATAAAGAATTAGGCGAACTCGAAGCCCGGACGCGTTCCGTTATACGAGCCCCGTGTTCCCGCTGGCCGGGGAGCTCCAAATAATTATATTTGACGTCGACGATTTTATCAACGGTATCAAACGTAGCAAAGAGAGATCGTCTTTTTTTTTTAACATTATAAAATTTCTCTCATCGAAACGCGCGTAGATGGCAAACGGTAAAAAGCATTCGGGTGCGTTACGTTAACGAATTTTGATGAAATTCGTCGAGATCGTGCGTCTAACACGCGGAAAAAAATAAATGCTCGGATAAACGATTTTTGAAAAGTGCTAGACCGGGAGTATCCCTTTAATCGATCGTCCGCGCTCGATTAATCGGCCAATTCGGAGATTCGAGGGATTTTCCAGCCAGGATTTGCAACAACGTTATCGATAAAACCCTCGATTTCGTTCCAACGGAGTGCTCATTAACCCGGAAACGATTAGCCCACGGTCGCTCGATTGCGATCGCGAATCCAGCGTTATCGTGCGCGCGAGCAACCAGCCGAATGGCCCGCGAGCAAAGCCGCCTTGCTCACTTACAATAATTGGCGGTGGAGCTTGGTCGTTGTAGTCCCATTCGTCAATTAGCAGCGTGTAATATTTGGATACGCGTCGAGTTTAATCAACTACGAGCGATAGCCGGCCGGGCAGCTCGAAATGTGTACACTCGAGCGAGCCGATCGTTCGCGCCTCCCTGAATTGCGCTTTTTCGCCCTTTGTTTATCACCATTCGGCGACGATTACGCGGGATTCTGTGCCCCAGGTCGCGGGAAATTCGGTGAAAAGTGCCCGCGTCGGATTCAGTTAGCCCCGTGTTAACGTTCACCACACCCGAGGATGATCCTTCGTCACGCGTACCGATAAAAGCGATACTGGGTATATCGCGTGTTAGTTGATTTTTTGAGTATTTAAATATCGACTGTGCGGCGCTCGCGAGAGACGATCGAGCGAGCGTTGAAGTGATGACGTGAAAACGTGCGTTGAAGCGATGACGTGAAAACGTGCGCGCACCACTCGTTACAGATTAAGCGAGCAGTTGTCGTAGTCGGAATTCAAGAGCTTTTATTTGAGATTAAAATTTTTATTAGATATTTTCATCCGAACAAAGCATAATTTTATTGAACGAATGTTGAATTTGATACGTACATAAATTTTGCCGTTTAGATATATTTAAAAATGGTCGAGATACAGTAAAGCTCCAGGAGCGTCCTTTTTATATCGTTAGAAGATATCGCGAGAGGTGATTGTTTCCTTGATCCAAGTTTTCTCTAAAAGCACGGGGAACGTTCCTCTTCAAGATTCTAATTTGTTTCGATCCCCTAAGCTAATCTTATCCACCGTGGAAAGCTACATTTCTTTGCCCACCTACACATATTCCGTTACCAATCGATCGTCGCTAACGCTTGACGGACACTTACCCACCGTGTGCCGTTGTTTCCGGTGAACAGGTATTTGTAACAACGTCGAACGACGAGAGAACCGGTCAGGTCGAACCTGACTGCGAAATACGGGCACGCTGTTTCCCCGTTAATTTCCTTTCGCGCTATTTGTTCGGCGGATGCATTCGAAACGTTCCAGCGAAGCCTCTGGTTCCACTCTGCGCTTCCCTCTTTTTTATCTTGGTCTGCTTTCTCCATTTGTCAACCCCTCCGTCTCTCTCCTCGACTCGTCTCGCTTCCATTTTGTTTCTATTCTTCCAGGACTCTCTACTTTGCTTTCAGGCTTCTTTTAGTATCGATAACAGTCAATTCGATGATTCATTTACTGCTGACGATTGATCGAATCTCTGGGTTCTAAGATGAATATATTTATTTATTTACTAACGAGTTGAGATCCCTTTTGGTACTCGAGATACGTAACACGAAGGCAGCTTAAGACGTATGCTATGGTCGCAAAAGGATACATAAGTTTTCATTTCATTATACGAATGATGAACGTCGACTGTTGACGTCTGGAAGACGACTCGAGACGAGAGAAACTCCGTCAGCCACGAAATGCGATCGTTATTGCCAAAATACACGGTATTGTTGAAAGCTACTTGACATCGGTCCCATTAACTTGGCATGCGTGCATGTGGAGCCATTAACCCTTGCACGCGAAAACTCTGCATTACGGATGACTCTTCCTTTTCATCGATTCCAGTATTCCTGGTTTCTTCTGTTCCTTAGTCTGTCTGCCCCAGCGTGCCTCTGTCCCAGGACCGTCTCTTCGTTGTTTCCTCGTTGTTTCCTCGTTGTTCCCTCGTCTCCGCGCGTTCTCTCGCTGGCAGGCTCGCCGTTGCTTTCGCAGTCGTTCGAAACAGCTCGTGCAGCATCCATGAACGCACCGGCGTACCCTGTAAACACAGACGTACCTGCATTATTCCGCGTCGATGTCGTATCCCCGGGCGGTGTTACGCTCGTACTCGAGGTTTCGCGTCAAACGCTCCTATTTGTACGAGGTCAGGCTCTATGTACCTGTGCACGCGCGCGTGTAAACCATCCGGCTACTCCGGATATAGATCGGTCACTGGTGGATAATGCAGTACCCTGGAAACGCATCGCGAATCCCCTCGGCGGGGACGAAGTTTGCGACGTTTGCGTCGAATCGTCATTACGAATAGTTGGAATTAGAAATTTGCCTAAGTTAAATTATAAGGCTAAGTTATAGGAGACAAAACGCGTTGCTTCGTTCGTTATCGATAGTGGCAGTCAATTTTACCTGACGCTTGAAATAATCGGATGCTCGAGGAGCCTGTTATTCGACGAAAAGACACGGTAATTCCATGGAGTTGGTTATCCTCTTATCTTAAGTCAGATTTTCCAGTCGAGACTGTCAAGATCGTAATGGATCCGTTTGATTGGCACACCGACGATACCTCGGTTTCCCAGGAGCCGTCTGAGAAATGGTCTCGGAGCAGAAAGTTTGCCATTAATAAAAAATTCGCGCTTCCGGGACTTGGAGAGCTTTTTAATTCTCCCGAGTGTTTTGGTCGCGTAGTCCTCGACCGTACGGTGCCCGAGGGGCGCGGGAGACGGAGGATTATTTCTGCATATCGCGGGGATAGAACGTGGACCATGGAGCCTTCGTATTTCAGCGGTGGGAACAAGCCCTAGTTAGAATTTATGTAATGCAGACGAGGCGGAAGTTACTTTCGAGGAACGCAAATACTCGTCGACCGGGTGGAACTCCTCGTTACGAAGTTGAAAACTGTTGGCAATTGAATATCGATTTTTTAAGGAACCTGCGCTGGCTCGGCCCGGTTTTCGCAATCGACGACTGTGAGTTGCTATTCTCCAATTTGGAATCACCACGCTGGGAAATTACGAATCGTAGGGGAAGCGAAATAGTAAACGTGTCGATTCTCGATGTTTATCACGAGCTCTGCAGTCTTATGTATGACGCGACGAATATGACATCTCGTGTTCTAAAACGACGTGCCGTCCTTTTAACCGATTCGAGGAAGGGTTGCTCGGCCAAGTTTCGCCCCTGTAACGCGAGTCTATTTGCCAGGAATCTTTGTTTTTCATTACACCGTCATGTAGAGCCTGTAGTCTAGTCTTGTGTAGTCTTCGTAGTGTAGTCTTCGATCGCGCGAGTCATTCGTTTCGTAACGTCCGTTACAGTTTAATCGTTTCGCTCGAGACTTCTGAAAACCGGTGGTTTTTTCTTCAGTCGTCTTGCCAGACGGAGTTCCCGTGCAATTCTCGTCGGAGATTGGATTTCAATCCGGATCCTACATAATTGAGTAGAATTTTCGGGTTTTCCGGACGGTTGGTCAGCAAACGGACGAGGACCGAATTAAATTAACGTCGTGGAATTTCGTTTGCACGAATTAGACAATAACATTTTACTTGGTGCACCTAGAGCACGGTGTTGGCCGACGCGACGGTACTTCCAATTATTGCTGGCCCCTCCGTCTCTGTTTCTCCCTCTCTCTGCTTGCTTAGCGTTTCGCATAATTTAGGGCGCTCGAAGTTTAAGCGAATTACGCGAGCTCTACCCATCCGCGACGCGTTTTGTTTCCACGGCATCGAGTCGCGCGCCGTCGAACCCACGACGAATTACAACTAAACGTCGGCCACCAGCGGTCGTGCTTCCTTACTCGGACCCGGACAACAATAACGCAATATTCTCGACAGGCTAGCAATTCCGCGAACGAAAGCTCGCGCGGCGATGTTGATTCACCGTTGCGATGAAATTAAACTTGCCGAAGTAGCGCGCTACGGTATTTGCAAAACGTGCCTGTTACTTCCATAACTTCTCGTTAAAGATCTTGAATTGCAATACTTTTTCACAAGGGAGAACTTTGTTTCGATCGTCGATCGGCATACGTTCTTTGTCAGGAAGAAAAGGGCGCTGAATTTTCCTGGTTCGCAGCACCGTGGAACCACCCTCGGCCAAATATCGTCCGATTTAAGCGGGACAAAAGAAAGGGGAGAGGCTACCGGGAGACAAAAATTCCGGAAACAATGACAGAAAAAAGGGGTCGTGGCGTAATCGAGGCCACGAGGATGCGGGGGAAGGCAACGGCGTTGTCTCAGATTTGTAAACCGGCGACGTGAAATAATTTCGGAGGGGAGGCAAAAGCGGCCAACGTTAAACCGCCCCTGACAAAGGGCTGGAATTTATCTTCGACCCGTGAGAATTTTTCGTTCCCTTCGTTCACCTTGCCAAGTATCTCTGTCCGTGGTCGGTCGCATTCCATCGGCCTCCATCGTCGATTGATTTAAGAAATTTCAGCTGGCTTCGCTGGTTTCCATTTCACGAGAGCGCCCTCGATAATTCTCGACACGGTAATGCGAAATTTCACCGGCTATCTTAACGAAATTGCAACAGGAATCAAGGAAGTACTCTTTTTCTATTGGTTAAAAAGTAGATTCTTTGTTGCTAATATTCTTGTTGCTTAAAACCATTCATAGTGGGGTAAATCGTCTTTTCTCTCTCGGCTACAGTCTTTGATATATAGCCAACGTATATACACGAATAAATAATCGTACCAAATTTCAATATTTTGCGCCAAATACTTTGGCTCCGAAAAAATCGTGAAAATCGCCTGGAAACTGGTCGAGAAAAGAGTACCCCCTTAAGATTGCAGAGTCTCTCAGGGGAGCATGCGGAATGGGGATCGATAGCGAGCGTAAGCATCGCGGAGAAGTGGATAGAAACACGAAAGAAACATTTCCAGCCCGTCGCACTTACCCGCCTGTTTCATTTGCCTGCGCGTTCCTTCGAATGTCGATCCACGTTTCGAGTAGCCGATTTTCATCCTCGTTCTCGGATCGACTTTAACGCCTCTCTCCGTCCGTCATCGCTTCCAAACAATGACAGAAAAAGGGAACCTGACGTCTGTCGATTTTCGTCGTCGGGGGTCCCTTCGCAATTACTACAATAATCAGCTCCGTCCTCTTCTCCTTCCTCTGTCCGCGAATTCTTCGGCCCAACGCGTCCGCGGCTCGAATTCACGGCACTCAGAGACAGAACACGAATTTCTACGCGAGAATCAAGTACGAACAAGCGAGAGGCTTAAAATAACGTCGACGCGAACTTGCGCGCCAAGTAGACGCGTTCCAACACACGCGGAGGGCTCGCCAGTGAATGAAAAGCCGGCGCTGCATTATAAATGGAGATGAATTATGTCGACCCGGACGCAGTTGGGGACAAGGGTGGTTGAGTTATCGTCGGCCACCGGCGGATTTAAAGCTCAGCCGGTCGTTTTGCTAATTTTTCAGTCGCCACACGCGGCACCCTTCTCTTGTTCCACTCGGTCGTTCTGTATACGTCGATCGTCGATAACGGCGCGAAGAAAACGATCGAAGAGGTCAACGGTTGTAGGCTAAGCGGGGAAAAAATTCATTTCAACTGTCCAATTTGCCTTTCGGATTCGCAACCAACCGCTATTTCCTAAAAAATAAATTTTCAGAGGGCATTTTCTTAAAGTGTAGGCCTTCAAAAGTTTGCGCTTTCTTCGACTCGCACCTCTTCGTCACCCCTTCTTACAAAATAACCAATTTTCTACGAAACCACATCACTCTTTTTTCGATTCCTCCGCCCACGCGAACCCTCAGGGGCTGTAGCATGCGCGAACGATCGCAGCTACAGTACGGGTTTAACAATCCCGAGGTACCCGAGCTACACGGGGGCCAGTGGGTCCTAATATACATGCAAGGAAACGTAATGCAAGAAATTGAAGATTGATGTAAAAGCACATATGTACAGGACTGGTGAATTGTAACAAGCAAGACTGGATCAATTGGTACGATAATCAATGTAGAACAGATTACGTTCCCTTATATGTATAATAGACAAACAAATTCCACCCACGCAACTCCACCATGCTCTTCCATGGCCATTCTAGAAGAATCGAGTCCACCTGGGGAGACGTCGTTTCTCGAGGTTAATGCTGTCGAAATTCGGAGGCGGAAACGCGAACAGACGACCTTTCCGGTGATCTCCCGTCCGCAGCGTGTAATTGGAGACTCGAGCATCTCGCCCAAAGCTCTTGCCCCGGACGCGGCGTAATTATTGCATCCGTTTCAGGCGGCGCGTCGAAATTTCCGAACCACGATCCTCCAACTTGGTCGTTCCAGTTCGTTGCCGACCGCTCCCACCCCTTCGCGCGTTCAATCCCCGTTTCAGCCCTGGCCGCGGGTCGGTCTCTCGATAATTGCGAGCGTCACGCGAGCGCGGCCCCGGGAAAATGACGGTGGCCCACCGTGGAAGCCCGGAATCCAATGCCCGAGCACAGGGTCCGCCTGTCAGAGGGAAACCATAATTGACGCAGCCAAGCGTGGACGCTCGGACGATCATTTTACCGCGAAACTGGACACTGCGAACAACTGTTTCGCGGGAAGCTTCGCGCGTAACCTCGACAGAACTGCCTTTCCTTCCGACTCTGATATCGCGGTTTTCAAACTTTACGGTAGAAGCCATGCGAGCTAACTGTAGTCCAAATTTTAAGAAAATCCACCCTTCAAGAAAGGCTTACGCGAATTGGCTTACTTTTTAGTAATTTAATCTTAATTCGCACGAGTTGAAAACATTCTTTATTATTTCTTTAAAATTTGCTGCCCCGTCTAAGAGAATAACCCTCCGCAGGGGCACGTTACGCGAATATTCCTCGTCGGACCCTCCCCTGAACCGTTCCCGAGCCTGCTTTCGGTCAAAAGCGGCTTGCGTTGCGGCGCTCCTTCATTGTACACTTGTCCTCGCCAGCCCATTGTCTTATTGTTTCCTCGCTGGGAGGCTCTTGCACCCTTTCCGGCTCGGCGCTGAACTTCCACCGAGAGGAAGAGCGAAGTCCCGCCAAGTTTCGGCCGCGGCTGAAGTTCTCTCGGTTCTGTGACTCGCGCGTTTACTTCGAGCGCGTCGCTCGTTGCCCCTTTCGTCGCTAATCCCACCGAGTCTATTATCCTGTTTCTCCTAAGAGCTTCCTGGGTTGCCCCAGCGGGATTCCTCGGAAATACGGTTGACGTTTGATGGATCGTCTCGCGTGATCGGTTCGTACCGGAATCTATCGGTATTCGCTTGGAGTAACCAGTTTTCAAGTAATTTTCATGGTTTTTTTTTTTTTTTTTTTTTTTGAGGAGGGGAGCTAAAGTATTTAGTTCAAAATTCTAAAATTTGGTACGTTTATTTATTCATATATACACAAGATCTAAATCTATCTTTGGACGTAGAAAAACAGTACCTCTTTCGTGTTTGTATATTCTTCTCAAGAGAAACGTAGGGAGAGTTACTACTGTAAACGTGTGCCTTGCTTCACTTTTCGAAACCGTACCTATATTAGTTTAAAATAACACGAGTCTCGAAATGAACGGCCAAGTATCATTGTCGAAACTTCTCAGAGTTCTGGAATAAGTACATTTAACGGGTGGGTACCATATTCAGCTGTAGCGGCTGAAATTTTAGGAGAGAAATTATGCTCCGACCATTTACGAGCAACCAAGTTTACTTGCGGGGCCTTTGTCTTGACAAGTCTGTTACGATTGTTGTAGGGATTTTAGATAGACTCTGCTACGGGACGAAACTCTTTGGGCGAGACTGCGTACATGTCATAATTAAACTTCGGATGCTTATTAAAATTTATATCTATACAGATGCGGATGATGAATTGAGATTTAAAAGAATGATAATGCTCCTCGTCGTTGATATTTTTCATGTATTTGTTCAGCGATGCATATTCTGGCGCATATTTCCATAAATGCACAAACACAGTCTAATTATAACATATGCAATTGACCATTTCGATATTCTGTTGAGAATTTCAACTATATACATTACATTTAAAACGTCACAGAACAGACACTCCGGAAATATTTCCTGAGAAATGGATATTTTTGATTCTTGAGATACTAATGCAAATTCCAAGAGTTCCTCACCTCAATTCGATGCATTCTTAAGAGTACTTTTAACCTTTCGCTGAGATACAACCTACTCTTAGCTACCGCTTCCTGCTTTCTACTTCTAACTTTTGAACTTCGTGCTCATCGAAACGGGCTCGCTGAAATTCCTGATATCTAATTATCAACCATCGGAGTCGCCTGAACCGCCCCCGTTGCGTATCTTCGCATCCATGGGAGGAGTCGTGATCGTCGGCGATAGTAACGAGGAAACGAATCCCTTTGGGTTCACGCGCGGTCGTACTTTTCGTCCATTAAGATCACGTTCATCGTTAACTTCGTGGATATTAACTTAGCCTCGTCGTATCCTGATTACGTAGAAAAGAGAGAAAAGCACTGCTCGTGGACTTGATTTCGCGGTACGGTCGTTTCGCTCGATTAACCGTCGAATTATCTCGACGAATTCGACGGTCTTTCGAGCAGGAGAAGTAGATGGAGGAAGGAAGGAAGGAAGGAAGGAAGGAAGGAAGGAAGGAAGGAAGGAAAAGGGACGAACGGTGAGAAACGATCCCCTCGATTTCAGGAACGTTAATGCACGACGATTGGGCGAGAGCCAAGGGGTCGAATCCCGGAGTGTCTCCCGGACCCTATTTATCTATTTATCAGACCCGGCCATTTTCTTCCTTCTTTCCTTTATTTTTGCTTTTCTCTGTTCTTCCTCTTTTCTGTGGTTCCAGCGAACGTTTTATTTGTCTTTTAAACCAAGGGATGCACAACATAAGGTCCGACCAACGATTTAACGTTCCTTGCGTTAAAAAAGAGAACTCGGGTTTACTCTGATATAATTAACGAGGAACGTTCTCGTAGAATATCCTCTGTAATCTTTTCGTTTATTATCTTATTACATTCGCAGTGGTTCACATTAATTTTCGATAAAATGATTCAAGTTTTAAATATTGCAATCTACTTAATAAACTACGCAACATTAAACTCTATTTCCCATCCGTTTCGAGGGGCAGTCGGATGATAACTCTGGGAAGCTAAGAGTCAGCTCGTAGAGTGGAAGGCAGTCTTCGATTTCATTAACTCTTATTTCTTCTGAACGAGAGTGGTATCGCAATCTGGCGAGTCGATCTCCATTAGTTGGTTCTCGTAGTCGAGAATGGCGCAGAGAAATGAACGCGCTTCGAAGACTGCCGTCTGAAATGCAGGGGTTTCTCTTGGACTGGCAAAAACAAAACGTGGGTTTCTTTTTAATTAAAAAGAGGAAGAATAACATATTACTTCAGGGTTAAAATGTTTGGTATATAAGTAGAAATTTGAATTTACAATCTAAATAAATATGGTACATTATTTATATTTTCTTGGTAAAGCAAATTCTTGGCGGTAAGGATGTAACACATATGAGATTTAATGCAAGCTACGAGTATCCCAGTCTTCGATGGTCGATTTGAAGATGGAAAATAGGATGGAAAATAGGGTTTAAAACGAGGACGCGTTAAATGTTGCGTAGTTTATTAAGTAGATTGCAATATTTAAAACTTGAATTATTTTATCGAAAATTAATGTGAACCACTGCGAATGTAATAAGATAATAAACGAAAAGATTACAGAGGATATTCTACGAGAACGTTCCTCGTTAATTATATCAGAGTAAACCCGAGTTCTCTTTTTTAACGCAAGGAACGTTAAATCGTTGGTCGGACCTTATGTTGTGCATCCCTTGGTTTAAAAGAACAACTTGATTTGAAGAATCAGCCGCTTCCGATCGTAGGCCGGTCCTCCGCCGACACGACTGAAACGTATTCCCCGAGGGTGTCTGGTTTGCCTGGGTAGAGGGTTTTCGTTATAAATAAATCGCGACCAAACTGCCCCGCGCGCGATCGATTAACCTGTTTCCCGACACGAATAAATTAACGCTTTAATGGGTCGCGAAACGGTCGACGCAATTTTTCGTTCGCGGTCGAGTAGCGTCGCGGAATTTCGTTTATACTCCGCGGGGATTAATTGGAAATTTATGGCCGTCGGTATCGCCCGAAACTGTTGCACATCGGTTTCGACGGGAAGAACGCATGGAATGAATTCTTTTCATTACCCGGCAATACTCGGGTAACTGCAGGGAAAATGGGCCCCCAGCTACGCAGTTATCCGAGGGTTGGTTCGTTCCAGGATAGGAGTAAAGCAAGCGAAGCTGAAGGGCACTAGAAACTTTCGTGTTCTTATAACGATATAACTTATAACCTTCGTGGAAAATGCTACTATAAAGCAGGGAATAACGAGTGTTCGTGGTATTATATTTTTGTAACTCACTTGGATGGAATCAGGTATTATTTTTAACCTTCGAGTAAACGTACCTGGAATCTGGTATATCAATCGGTGTGTATGGAACTGAGGAGAACGAAATCGGAGTAACTTCTTTTATCAAGAATAAACGAAGACGTTTTTAAAATTTCTGCAAGACACGATCATTTAAAGTTTATTTCCTCCCGATATCTCCTGGCGGGAGAAAATGATAAATTTCCTAAGACGCGGAGAGTTTTCGAAAACTGTTCCCGTCGGCGAACATAACGGCCCCTGAAATAATGAGCCGGCTGGGGTAAATTGTTTCGGGGCCGCGCATCGTCCGTAGCACGATTTTTCAACGGCGTATCTATCCGAGCGCTGGGTAATTAATTATCTAGCGCCCTGTTTCGCGGTCGAAACGTAAGTCACGATATCGCGTTTCTCCGAGTGCCTATTACACGCTCCCGGACGATTTATGCTTGGCAGAAGCTGCTAGGTATCGTCCACGTAATATTTTTGCCCTCCACGAGGAGACGAAAGCTAGAGGGTGGCGTAAGATGCGGTTGACCCTCCTAAGCCGATTGATTTTGTTGCAACCGCGGCACTGCCCTCGCGAGTGCCTTAAATACATTTTAATGTTGTTGAAAAATTATTCGGTGGCTATTTTTAAGGAGGTACTTCTTTTTACTTGTTTCCAGGCCATGATCTTTTTCAGTAAAAATAGTTGAAATAAACTCGTGAAATTTGGTATGCTTATTTATGTGTACATAAGATTCTTCAAAATTTAAATCAAAGTAAAAGCGAATTAGAATCAGAAAATGAAAATAAAAGGACACAACTTTGAAAATTTACAAATTTTTTTAATATAACGATGTGGAGATATTTTAAAGACAGGAATATCAACAAAAAAGAAATTTTCTTTTGAGCCCCTCCCCAAAAAATGTACTCGCTTAATCGTATCGCAATATTTGTATCGGAATAAATTATCGTGTACGCATTTATCGCGCGACAAGATACGTTAAATCTTCTTCATCCGCATTTAATTGCGCGCAGTGAAATTATTCGATTCACGTGTTAAGCGATCGGACGGTCCAATTTATATATGCTTTCTTCGTGTGCGAGAGAAGTTCGCAAACATTTGAACGATTACTCTCGAGCTATCTCCGGTCCGTTGCAGCGATGCTCTCGACGACCAACTTTCGTAATGTTTTTTCACACTCCGGGAGCGGAAGTTGTTGGAAACTGTTTCACGGCAACGTTTTATCCATCCGAAGCGGTGTTTGTTATCTTCGTGCTCAATTCTGTTTTATCACGGTACTTTCACGGCGCGTCTTGTTTCAATGTCGCTTTTCCTTGTTTCAGGTAAGCGACAGCTTCGAGAACTGTCCTCTATCGATACGCACAGGTGTGAGTACTGGATCTCCCAAGTGATTTTTATCATTTTCTAAAAATACGTTCGAAAGAATCTCGTACTTTCGATTCGATCATACGTCGTTGTCCCATATCACGGATCCGCTTGTTCTACAACCGGTGGAATGTATCTCGTTTAACCGCAGCTCGAATCCGGTTGCATCGTTCGATACACGTACCTGAGAGGTCCTCGAAACATTCCCAATAGTCGGTGACCGAAAGTGCGAATATCCTTTTCGCCGGCGGAGCGAATGCCACGTCGACGAAAGCGCGTTGTTCGCAATGAAGATAAAAAAAAAAAGAAACAAAAAAAGAACAGTGTGTTAAAAAAAGAACAGTGTGTTAAAAAAAGAACCGCGATAGCTCAAAGCCCCTCGAGCCGTGGTCTGATTTCAATAGGCGAACTTTTCAAAGATTCCCAGTTGTATCGCGGCGGGGGATCGCGAGGGTGGGTGGGTGAAACGAGCGCTTCCGAATGTTCGACCGAACGAAGCCGCGCTTGCGGTCACTCTCGCGAATAGCCGGAGTCATAAAAGGCTTTTCAAAATGCTCGCAAAAAAGCAACGGCGGAGCACGAGGGGGAAAGTTAACAGGAGGGTCGCGAAGTGGGGGGTGCAGAGGCAGGTGGAAATTCACGGTCCGACGTGCAAGCGCGCGGGGTTAAATCGGCAACGAAAAATTCGCGTGCAACTGCACCCTGGCACGGTTAAGTGAACGCGCAACGGTGGAACGAGTAATTCGAGGGAAACGACGGATTCGAGGGGTTGACAAATTGACCGTGCCGATAGATTTACAATATTCCCTGACCCGAGACTGCAAAAATTCCCGCGACCGGACTTCTACCTCGGGTTCGCTCCAAGATACTCGTAGAGGGTTAACGCTAGCAATGGGGGTAACGACAGTCTTACTTATGACTCTCAAGCAATTCGATGGTAGGATGTTTGGAACAGATAATCGAGAGATTAATCGAAACTATTTATACCGAGATCGAATCTTCCTCTAATTAATAGATATATAGGAATTGAAAAGAAACCTTAAAACCTCGATGACACTGACGAGCGCAAGTTTAATCGTGCAAGTTTCCAGAACGTACATTAGCGTTCTACTAAAAAATTCACCTCGAACGAATGGCAGAGATTCGTTCCAAGGCAAACCGGTATAAATTATAATAGCAATTACGTGAAACGCGACTCACCGACAGGTCGTGATTCATAGTACAAGAAGCTCTATTTTAGAGCGCGGTATCGACTGTTTCAATATCGTTGCATCGCCGCTTGCGTTTACTTTTGCAGGCACGCCGCACCGGGGTGGAACAGCAGAACCCGAGCTTTTCGTTCATCGTTTTGCCTCTGGCCCGGGTATATTTTAATAACGATATTTGCAGATCGTATATTGTATCCGGGGCGGGGAACGGCGTGTATCCGGCGGAAATTGCAGTTCCAGAACGAGGTTTGATCCCTTTGTACGATGAATCTTCGCGGTTTCTGGAAGCTGCCCGTTGGATTCCGGACCCCGCCGCCGTTGCACTATGGTTATGCGTTTATTATGCGCTTTCGGCGTTCGTCCGCGTTCCCTCTGGCAGCTTCGCGAGCTCTTTTTCGTCGAGTCTCGCGCGCGGTGAACGAAATCTTGCAATATCTCCGGGTTCCTCGCCTCGATGGAGTAACGAGATTCATAGTCCACGAATTATTGCGCATCGTGTAATGGAGAGACTAGTTAGATCGACGATGCAATAATTTATGGGTTTACGCTTTTCCCTCGGTGTATACAGGGTGGTCCACGTAACGTGCTCAAAGCGAGATAGTCTACCTTTTTCGCGAAAACAGTGTTACTTGTCGTCTTAGACGGTACGCCCTATTCACGATTCACGATAAACCGGTAAATAAACCTGGCGTTCCTCGTTGAAAACACGCGGTAGGGAAGGAAAGAACGACACGAAAATTGCTTCAACGAAATCTGACCGCGATACACTTCACGCTCGGGCTGGCCACTATCTTCCCGTACCGGACAGCGACGAGGGAAAAGAGAAGCGGCCCGAAGAACAGTACAAGAAATAATTACTCCGCTCTCGAAGGGGGGTGGAAAAAGATAGCGAAGGCCGGGAATGGTACACCGTACGGCGGCCAACTAAACTGCCGGCGGGTCTGGCCACGCCTCCTCTCTCTTTTAACTTTTGTACCCTCGAAAGTTAATTACTCGAAGCTACCGATAAGGATCGCGGGCTCCGTCCGCGTCCACCGTTCCCGTCAGGTCCGCGGAAATGAAAAGCGTCGAAGGCAGAGAGTGCGTGGCGAGAGGTGCTCTCTGAAACCTCCTAAAGCTTTCTAGTGAATAAGGAAGAGAGGAACAGTCCCCTGGAAAAAGAAGGAAAGAAGCTGCGAGCTTCCGGGCTTTATTCATCCCCCCGCAGAGGAACGACCAGGACGACGAAGGACGTACGAGAGGCAAAAAGGCGAGCTAACCTTCTTACACCCATTACCTGGGGAGCTCAGAGAGTATAATGTCGTTAATTCGACGTTTTCGCGAGCCGGTTTCCGGTACCGTAAGAACCTCGGAAGCCCGGCAAAGCCCCCCGTCTCTTAACTCGTCTCTTCTGCTCGAGACCAAACAAAGTTGCTACAATCCAATTGAACCAACGGCCCGTAACCGTCCTGTCACCTCGACGTCTCGTGCGAGTCGCGCGCGACGAATCGGCTTTTTCCTTGGATGTTTCTCCGTTCCCTTCTTGTTGCGACCGATTCGCGCAAGAATTGTAGGAGTATAAACGAAAATTAAGGTACGGAGATCCGAATCCACGATCCTAGGCCACTCGACCACTTTTTCCCCAGCCTACAATGTCGTTTCGAACTTACAAAAAGTCAATCCATAGGAGATTTCTGTCTCGAGAATATCAGAATTAACTCAAAAACAGCCCAGTTCCGCGAGCATTCTTGCATCCATCCTCCACGGTCTTACCATTGTTGTTCTCACAAACGAGACCACTCGGCATCGTCGACCAAAAACAATCGAGAAAATATCTGTAAACGTAGCCTTCGAGAATAACCATTCATATTTAGTACGATTCGGCCGTGCCTTCCCATCCCGAAGTCCCGAAACAATCCGTGGCTTGGAATCCTGGAACGCCTTCGGCAGGAGTTGCTCGAACTTCTCGCCTCGTTCGTCGGAACTATCGAAAAACTTGTCGCTCCGTTGCACGGGAGAGTCCTTTGGTCAATTAGGGAGCTTTCGTGGGCTAATTCGTCGGCGTCAATTAGCGCCAAGAGGATCGAACTCGTCGCCGCTGCGGAATTTCACCGATCGAAACGGCGAATCCGTTTGATGACACGGGAAACTTGGCTTCCTTCGAACGTGGATCGGGGAACGACGAGGTAGGGGTTCTTTGACGACTTATTCGCGACGCAACAACGGTTGGGCGAGACCAAACGATGAGTGTGTCTACGACTCGAAGCTTTGTTCTTCGAGATTCATTTCGAATACCGTAAGAATACGTCCTATGGAAGTGGACTAGAATTCACTGACACAAATTTGGAATATTCCCTAGGAAATATCGCGGTATCGCACCCCCAACGTCCTACCATAAACGCTAAATACAGTTAGTTATAGTCGAGGTGGAATCTCGCCCGAAAATCGCCTGCCAAGCAACCCTGCGATCTGCGTTTCCCAATTAATCCGCAAGAAGAGGCACTCAAAGCTCGCCGTAGTCGCGAGAAAAGTTTGAAAAGACGCAACGAAACATCGACTGGCCCGACAAAGAAGCGTCCATTTCAATTACCGTCTGGCGGAATCGCAACGCGGGTCACCGCGAGCCTGTTTGCGGACAGGCCATTTAAATCTTCCGCAAGACGAACCGTCTGTAGCACGGGGAAATCGGATAAGCGGGGGACCAGGGCGTAACCTTAAGACATCCAGACGAGGAGCTTCTCGAAGGCGCGGGGACACGCCGGGGAAGCGAGAAAGCAGAATCTCCGGATGTGGCGAGCTCGTGGCCGGGGCTAGACGGAACTCCCAGTCAAACTTCTAAAAGGATATCTCCTCGACGACTTGATACCGCGCTCTGTTTCGTCGAACTCGCCCCTGTCTCTGCGCCTTTCTTTGTCGCTGTCCTCCGTTGATCTCGGCTCGTTCCCATCTCCACGCTCTGTTTGATTTACGAAACTTCCACCAACGTTTTCGCAGTTTTATTCAGACTAGGTATCGAGTTGGTAGCTCTGACAGCGTCTCTCAACGCTGGGGGCGTGTTGCTTCTCGCGTCTTCATGTAGCGCGCTACCCCTGCGTAAAAGAAATTTAATTAAAAGAAATTTTAATTGAAATTTGTATTCGAATCTCGGAAAATGTTCTTGAATTTGTCCGTATTTACCACCTTAAAATGAAAGGAGAACGAAAGGGCCTAAGCATACTTTTTTTCCTCAACTTTGTCGAGGATTCGGGAAATCGATCGTTTATCGCCTCCAGATTTGAAACTAATTCGCGTTGGAGAGTAGGGGCAGCCTCGCGCGAAACAAATCCCGCGGTTAGCCGCGATTGATTCGTGCGAGAGCGCTGACCATCCTGCTAGAAGGTCCATCGTTCGGTAGAGGGAAGACCACGGTGGAATTCTAAAACCCTTCCGGCCCGTTTCGGAGGAAATAGCGTCCCGTTTCGGTTAGCCGGATGCCGTCGCAGCCACGGACGCCGTTTCCACGGAAAGGAGCTTTCGTGACCGATCATCCATTAGCGCCTCAAACAGGATATCGGACCCGCGCCTTATCCCCTCCGACGTCGAGCTTCTGGTGCTTCCAGCCATCTTCTCGGCCCTCCGACTCTTCAAGAGTATCGATTTTAAGGCAGCGTCGGAATTTAATCCTCCTGAGATTGATCCACGGTCGTCGATCGCGTCGCTAGAGTTGAAAGGTCCTCGGAGTATAACGAAGCCTGTCGATCGAGTCACCACTCCGTCCAACTACTTCTGACGCTTCAGCCGTTGGCGGATGAGCGTACGGTGATATAAGATTATCTATTATCTTATTATCCGTGGACGAATAACGTGGATCGATAAGATTGATGGTAATTTGCTGAGTGCGTCAAGCCACGATGCGGAGAGCGACTGCACGAGAGAAATGGCAAAGGACTTGAGCGACGCTTAACAAACTCCCACGACACCTGATAACCGTTCTTCGAACCATTCGCGATTAATTTACAGACTTTCTTCGGCGTTTGGTGGGTTTGGCTTGTCTCCAATGACAGTTTGATAGTCTCTGTCCTTAAGAAATAGAAGAAGTCTCTTTCCTAAAGATATTACATTTAGAAAAGAAGAAACGATTGTGGTTATTCGTAAATATTCTTCGTTAATCAAGTCGTCCAGATACTTAAAAAAATGTTCCTCCAAATGATCAAAACTATGATATATAAGTAACCGTATCGTGGCGGGGTGCTTTCAACGTCCGAGCAAGCTACTACCATCCATTATCGAGCACTTAATCGGATAACTTCGATCGGTTTGTTGCATGTAGTTCTCGTTGTAATAAGCTTACCGGAACAGTTCGTAAACTCGCAGCCTCCCTTGTGTTGGCGTGCTTCGACTATTTGATTACATGCTGCGCGTATGCATTTAAAGCTACTTAGAGACCGCAGAGAAGCTTTCCAGTCAAAGGAAACGCGAGCCATGGCCATTCCGTATCTCGGATTTCGCCTACGAAACAAAACTCCGTCTGGATTCGATCGCGGAATATCGCGTAGCTTCGCGAACACCGTTTCCCGTCGGGGAAGAATATTTTCGTCCGTTCATCGGGAAGAATATTCTTGCCATTCCAACGTTCCAGCTTAACAGCCCTTGGAATGCAACACGGATTCGGTTACGAGGCTCCGGTGCGAGAATTCGGTAGCTTCCACGCTCGCTCTATGGAAATGCGTGCGCCGTGGAAGCCGAGAAATCGAAATTCGAGCCCTAGGAAGCTGTAAGGCTGCCATACGTCGGCCTGCTACGCTCATTGGTAGCTTTTAATTAGTGCCGGCGCCGACGATGCAACTATCGCCTCGTCCAATGGCCGGCATCCGTTCGACCGACAAATTCCATCTAATTTTCACAGTCGGGATCCTTTAATTACAATCCCGGCCTCCAGATTTCCCTTTACGGAAACTGTCCAGCCTCCACCTTTGACCCGCCGGCGCCGCCCCGTCCCTGTTGCGTTCGTTATGGTATCGCGATGACGAATTCGGTTTCGAATTCGATCGAAGAAAACAGAAATTCAACTCCATTTTTTACAAGTCTAAAAACAGATCATTCTACTTTATCTCCTACAGCGTACTCTTAAAAAATGTTTACCAGTTCTTCGCTTATCGATAATTGGATGGTTCCGATTGTCGAGTATCACGCGAAGGGATGCCGTAACATAAATTGTTGTTCTATCCCAAATTCGCGCGGTAACTTCGATATTCTGAAGTTTACCGAAACTGTAAGCGCGAGAATTGTATTCAATTTTGGGTATAATCTGCTGTATCTCGGTTGCGTCTGCTTCTGTTTGAGATTTCTCAGCACTCTGACCAATTAATAGACCAATGTTGCGGCTTTATTTAACGTACCGTCTGCACGAAACTGAAAACTGAGAGATACGTTTACGCGGGAGGTTTGTAAAATCTTTGGACACCCGCGTACCCTTTTTTTCAGTCGTGGGAAACTTTTGCACCGGGTTATGCACGCTCTCGGTAATGACTCGAGAGTGGGTGCATCCAAGTACCGCTGCCAGGGCCTCCCACAGCCACCCACCTAAAGCCTGCGGTTAACCGAGACCAGGTGAGCGAACGTATCCGCAAAATGGGAATCGATATAACGACGCCTACTAATCGAAACGCTTTCGCAGCCGGCGAAGTCATCCCTCTCGCGGGAAACAAATCATCGGTGCGACCACGGCGATAAACGACCGTGGATCTACAGTTTGTTCGTAAGAATATATCGGATTGAACGATATCAGATATATTCCAGATCACTTTTTCTCGGCGCGAATGATCAACATCCTTATCGTTGGCGATCATCTACTTCTGAGAGCAATAGAAACTCAAGTTTTAATTACGGCTCTTCCAAGTTGGTATTTAGTTAAAAAGGACTTCGGTGCTGTAAAACCTTCAACGTTTCAATCCCTTAAAGGTATACGCCGATTGTACACGGCTCGCGCCGACGATAGAGTTCGCACGGATGGAATTAACATTTTATTGTCGCTCTGTATCTCGAGGACGCATCGTTCGGCGTCCTTCATTTCGGCAGCGCGTTTTTCTCCATGCGGACGAGTGACTCGTAAAAAAGAGAAATTCATGAACTCCTCGTTACCGGGCACAACTTTCAGCCAGTCACCGCGTATCGTTCGCATCGCACGATATAACTTTGTTCGCGAGCCGGCGTATCAGCTCCCACGCGGCCCGATAAAGTCGGAATTTATTCGGCGATGCGCGAATAAAAGTTGTCGGACCCCTCTCCCGCGATCGCGTACGAGAATTTATCGATCGGCATCGCGGCAACTGGCGCCCGTTCGACGTCGATTGCACCTTGTTCCCGACCTGGAAAACATCTCCTTGTTCGCGTCCAACGCGATTTAATTACGTCCACACCGCTATCCCGAAAGCTACGACGAATTCCTCGCATCGTCCTGGGAACAATCGATTGATTTTGGTAAAAACTGCGATCAGGATAAGATATTCGTGGTTTTAACGAGACCTCCGTACTGTAGAGCGTCCTAAGCCTTGTGCTTTAAATCTGATTTTCATTAGAAATAATGTAATCTATATACTCGATTTCCAAAGTCGTTGTTAATCAGTTTAACGATTTTTTGTTGTGAAAACAGACGATGGGTTTTCTATTTACTCCACGAATGAATTCTGGTTCACGGCTCAAAAGTACAATACTCGAAACTAATAGGATTTACTATGGGTAATTTTGAGCTTCAACCGAGCGAGAGACGGGCATCCGAAGAGGATAAAAATAGTAGTAACTGGAACATTTCCGGTGAAAAAGTTGATCGAGGTCCTTCTCATCTCCGGGTAGCTCTTCGTTCCGAGAACCTTCTTCGGATTCGAACGCTAATACAGACCTCCCCGGAGACAATGATCGTCCTTCCATTTGCCCTTAATTTCTCGCTCTTCACTCTCCCATCTTCTTTCGTAGACATTCTAAAGGTCTCATCCGTCTTCGACCTCTGGGATCAGCTAGATATATCTTGCGAGAGACGCGCGATGAAAAACGATGTAAAATTTCAAATATTAGCGACGAGTAAGTATTCAAGTGTTTTAGGTTGGAAGAAATCTCTTAAACGTTTGACGAGACAAAATACTGGCATTTCTTCGTGACGAATATCACGTTCAACACGGCTGACTGGTTAAATTATTGAATGAATATATCGTTTGAAGTCTGATAAGCAAAAAATTGAAAGAGCACTCGTAGGTGGAACCGCGAAGCTCTGAATCGTGACAATTCTGTGAGAAGGGCGAGGGTGGGATCCTTCTGGATCCTCTTGGATCCTGGAAACGGCGAAAGTCGATAAATCCAGAGTGGAGAATCGGGAAAGACCGATCGGAAGCAGCGGCCGGAAGGAGGTCGAGGCGGCACTCGTTAGCCAAGCGTTGTGTACGCGGCGTCCCGTGTACACGTCGCGCGAGCATGTAGCGGCGGGTATCAAAGCGTAGTGTGTGCGCAACCAGATTTGATCGTTAGACCTCCGGTGGCAGCGTGGCCAACGGCGAGGAGACAGGGGACGAAGCGGAAGACGTATAAGGGACACACCAGGGTTGGAGGAGGCTGGAGAGCGAGAGGGGAGTTGGCTCAACTAATCTACATCGTCGGTTCGTATTATATCCGGGCTTGCACGTAGCTCGAAGATAGCCCGAGTGGCGTGTATCGTCTACAGGTAGGGGTGAGCGAGCCACCTGGCAAAGCGGAAAGGAGACCGAAAGCTCCGCCGGCGCGTACACATCCCCTGGACCCCAACACTGACAACGACCGACTAACGACGCAACACATATTCCCGACGCTAAGTCTCGTTTTCGTGGCAGCCGGGCCGAGGGTATTCCGATAACAACCCTTACGATCGGTTACCATACCCGGGATGATGCTAAGGGGAGCCGAGCAGAAGGGGGCAGGGGGGAACAGACATAGCTCGATCTTGGAGCGAAGTCGATCCTCGGTAACAGCCTCGATGCTATTATCCCCCCAAATGAGGTCAACGGAGTATCAAACCCCTCTCCCCTCCGCCTCGTATAACGTACGCGAAACTGTTTCAGCTTACTTTCGTCGGAGCCGTGGACTGTAATCGCTCCTCGCGAAGGTCTGCTTCGAGGAAAAAACAACGATATCTTTGGTAACGGGACCCGAGATCGATAGGTGACAGGTCGTTTCTATCTTTCGTTTACTCCGAACCGTATATACCTCTCCCTAGGATGATGTATAATTCAAACCTTACTTTAAACTCAATACGTCGTCGAGTTTCGACTGAACGCAATATTTTATGAGCTTATTTCCGGAGACTTCCATTATAGTATTCTGGTCGTATAGGGACAAAGCACTCGGATCGAAAGCGCTAAAAATAGAGACGCGCTTCTCCGCTAATGAGCTCTATAATTTTATTCGACGATGACAATTTAATACCGTTTCCATAACAAAGTAGTCCGTTTACCACATTCAACATTTCAAATAATATTTCCTCTCTGGCTTGAAATGCTTCACCTCATGCAGATGCGAATCAGACGGCACGCGAAACGAATTTCCTCGATCGGCCCCACTTTCCCGACCGAAAGAGTTCGAATCGAGCAACTTCGGCGGACAGGGCCACGAATTTAAAAGCTTTCTGAGCTCCGACGCTCGAGAACCGACGCCGACGGTTCGTTGACCGTGATTGACCATTTAATCGACATTTTAATTAAGTTGCAAGCCCGAGCAACGCTTTTCGTCTTAAGAGCCGAGGCGTTCGAGTTTAATCGAGCTTAGTTCCGTCGGAGCAACGTCGGCACGTACCACTGCGGTCGATGTGCCGCCGGATAGACATCAGTCCGTTTTCTCTGCATTTATGTGCACGTGCTTTCGCGGCGTAATGCCGCACTTCCTCCGTTTTCCGCGAGCAATAATTCCGAAATGGCTGGCCGGCGTATAATGGCCATTGGCCGCAAAAAAAACGTGCTCGTTGCCCACCCCCGTTCAACGAGCGTTCTTTATTTATTTCAAACACAATTTGGACTCCGCAATCGCCTGCTCGCTATTTTCAGCTGGTCTGTTCCCTCTATCCGTGCCTGGATTTTCTCACCAATATTTTGGGCTTAACTTCTTCACGGCCTTGGTCACATATGTGGACGTTTAGGTTTTAATAATTATAATTACTGTCGATAGTAAAAAGAATCCTTTCTCTGGATAAACTCTTTTTATATTCGTGAAACGTTTGCGTTTCTTCGCGTTATGTAAGAGTTTTAATTTTGTAATATAATCTTTGCAATTATGTAGTCGTAACGTTCATGTTTGAAATTGTTCGTCTTTTTATTCATCGAGTCGAGTCGTTTCTCCGAATGAACGATGAAGCGAAATTGCATTGTCTCGTAATTTCGGTCACGCTTGGAACAATCGCTGGAAAATATTTCCCCATGCCGCTTAATTTCCGTCAAAGCCTGCAGTGCTAATTGTTTCGCTATTAATTAGTTTCAGCCCCCTCCCGATGATAATTATTTTTCCTCCGACACTATATCTGCGAACATGTTAAATTAGCCGGTCAATTAAACGCCGCGATGCGAGCTCGTACAACTACCCCGAACGAAAAACGAAGCAACGTTTCGGGCGGGGGCGACTTTCTAAATTCTCAACGAAGATAGACGATAATGTTAGCGAAAGAGCGCAACTTACGCGAACAAGTTTCGAACAATTGATGGACAAGGCTTGGCTAAATTATTAACGGCAAAAGTTTCGCACAGTTTCCGCTGCATTCTTTGAAATATAAATCAAGCGTTAAAACTTCAATGAAACTTGGAAATTTAAGGCAGCTGCCGAACGGGTATCGTCGATTTGTCCACTGGACTACGCATAATATATATTAGGTTGGACAAAAAGTTCTTGCGGATTTTACCGCGCAAATAAACAGCGACATCTCTTAGACAAACAAAAATCTTTTAGGCAAATTCATAATTCGTGGTTTGTAAAAGATCTGGTCGAGTTAGTAACCCTCCGAACTGCAGAGAAACAAACATCGCCACAAACCGAACGAACTTTTCGGCCAACCTAATATACGATACGCAAAGTTTAGACGAATATGAAAATTCGTTTCAAAAGCAGATAATACGTCTTCATTGTAACGGCGGTTTAATCACGATGAAATTGTTAAACGGCTTCGTTATTACGTCCACGAAATAATCCGATCCCGAACCGGTGACGCGCAACTTTCTTCCGGCTGGCATTCGAGGCTGTCGCGTTCGACCCACCGGCACCGGTGCTGCAGCTTCCGTGCACTGCTGGACGTCCGACCATTCACGGGCCGTCACTACTGCGCCACTAGTTTGCGGCTTCTGGCTTACGTTTGACAGCGTTCTAGCTCCTCTGCTCAACGGAGATTAACTGTGATTAACGCCAGGCCGGCTACAAACACGCTGCGTGGATCGATTTCCAGCGGACGTATTTCTTTCCACGTCGGCGATAATATACGACGGAAACTCGGCTCGTTCGATTATTCGAGTAGCGTTGTCTGACATTATTCCGACCGGGAATTTAACGCTAGGTTCGCGGAGATTTCTTATCGCATTTTTATTAGGTCATCCCACCGGTTCATGCCATCTATTATTCTGTCAAGTGAATATTTACGTTCAATCGGAAATAGATGTAAACGTGCTGAAAAAGTTCTTTAGAAGCAAACTGAAAGAAAGAAACAAGCGATACAGCGAGGGTACTTTGAACCTCCGTAAACCTAGCGTTAAACGCGGTCCCTTTCGCCTATTCTACTCGCTAGCTTAAGATTCGCCCTCGCTCCCAACCAGCATCTGCTATCCTAAACGAACGATTCCCTTCCGAAAATATCGATTTCATGCGTGCCAGGTCTGACCCGACGAATCGACCAAGCGAAAGAATTCCACAGTCGTAAGGGGAATCGAGTCGGCGCGTGTTTTTGCGAGCCACGAAACTTGCGACAATCGATCGGGGTTGTTAGGGGGAGGGCTAGGGGAGGTTAAAAAAAACACACCTGGATATACGTTGTCAAGTGGCGTTACATCGCCGGCGAAATGGCTGGGAAGTGAATTATTGCCAGCCGCCGCGGAAAAACGGGGCCGAAGAGGGCATAACGGAAGGGGGGTTCGAGGATTTTGCAAGACCGCGTCGTTTCGAGGCTCTTTTGTTCCACGAAAAGGGTCGAGGATCGACGATCGCGCGCACTTTCGATGCCTGACTATAACTCTCGATCCTGGTCGATGTTGGAATTTTTCAAGCAACCCCGTAGCGAGAGAATTGTTGATGTTTGACCAACGCGGAATATCGAGTGAATCACGTAACGTTGTTCTCGCCCTTGCCCACCTGAATCAGGACGATTGATCGGGGTTGCGCTACCTTTCCCAAAAGACATTTCAGGCGCTGATGGGAGAGGAGCGCAGCTAGTTCGAAGATTTATGCGGAAAATCTAGGGGAAGGTTACCTAATTCGAGAAAGGAACATTTCTGTGACACGAATGAAATATCGGTAGATTTAGCGCAAATGAAATTTCCACATTAATTTCCTCCAAATTATTTTTAAAGCGACTTTTAAAAAAGAGTTTCGTACTAGCTGGGTCTCAGGGAAGAAACTACATCGAGTGCAAACATTATCTCCGTTTAAAGAAAATTAGGCTACTTCAGGATCAAGCAACGAGTAAACAGAAGCTGGTTGAACGCGAGGGACAAGAAGAAAAGAAGAAGACGAGGTTACTTTCAGAGTTCGGAGCGGCAAGTATGCGAGCGGATTTCCTTGCCGTTTAATTATCAGAAAATGTAGGACGGCAGGTAGCAAACGATGCGCCTCGATTACAACGGAGCTAGAGAACGAGGGGCTGACTCACGGATAAATGGGTTGGTACAATAAGGGAAGGAGTCCCTGGAGTAAGACCTGTCCGTGCTATTAACCTCTGCCACCGACGTATTATCGCGTCGTCGAATTCCAACGAATTAACCCGGCTAACTTCTCCCGGTTGTCGTTTTCCATCGGCAACGACGCCGTCGAAGCGACGTGTCTAACCTAACCTTGGTTTCCCGCTGAGAACCGACGAGACGGATCGAGAAATTGAATAACGCGAAAAGGGACCCGCGCGATTCCGGAAATTCCGTTGCATTCCGAAAACAGTTGGTTTACCTTAGAATAATCAGATTTTGAAAACCGTGTTTCTAGACTAGAATACCTCCTTAAGTAGTTGCTCAAGCTAGAGAAACAAACAGTGGCGAGGATGACTGCCGATGGTGAAATCAGGCATGAAATTTGATCGGTATCCGGAGGCACTCTAGAAAAATAGATTCGAGGAGGGGAACCGAAAATTTTCATTTTCGAGTAATGGTCCCGTTCGTACCGACGAATAAATTTCGTCGCCCGATGGCTATTCATTGGAGGAAAGAAATATTAGCATGAAATATACGAATTCCCGCGGTCTCTTTATGGATTGTGCAGCCAGAGCCGCGCCGGTTCCATATAAATCGAATCGGAATCGCGGTTCTATTCATTTGCATAATTTTCATAAATAAGCGATATCTTTTGATTATACAGAAGTACTTCTGTCGTTTCGATCCTCGTTCGGTTCGCCGTTTCGCCGAACGCGTAATGGACGGTTGCTTTCCCTATTTTATTTTTCCATTTTCTTTTTTTGTTTTAACTTTTATTTTTGCATCCCTGCGGCGTACCGGACAATGAATATTCGAGCGAAGAACGCGAGGGCCGACGAACGCTAGATTTATGCGTGTGAAAAGCATTTTCTCGTTTTATATTCGTAATCGCGTTTCGTATGCATCGATTTGTTGACTCATTGATTTGCCAGCCATTCGATTTTAATTCAATCTCACCCCCCCCCTTTCCTGACACGTGTTTGCTTTGCTTTTTGGCAATTGCGCGTGTACAAATTTGATCGACTTTCGAGCGGAGGGTAGCTCACACCTGGAGGCGGTCACGAGGACACAATCTGTGGAAAAGGGGGTAAAAAAGGACGACTCGGAGTGAGTTTGTAACCGTTTGAGGTAGAAATTATTAGAAACTGTGGACGAAGATTTTATTTTTAAAACAAAAGATTTAATATCGCTTCTTATCGTCAAAATAATAACTTAGGTATCGTTGCTTTGCAATGAATGAATGAATTAATGAATTAATGAAGTGCATCATTTTTAATGAATTAAGTAATGAATTAATGCAGTTCATCGAAGGGAACTTGAGATGCAAAATTAATCTTGTAATCATCGGTACGAGTCTTTTCAATTTCATTGTATCCATTGATTGATTAAAGAGTCGATCCTAGCTTGCATAATTTCGATACATGCACTCGTGCTATATGTTGATTTTAATTATTTAATTTCCCCATAAACATACATCGAACCTTCCAAATAAATATCCGGTCATCGAACTGCTTGAAAATCACGAACAAGACTGTTATCACATCCATCGTTAGTTGTGTCGCATTCTGCCCTCTTCGTCCGAGTTCTACCTGCGTTCCCGGACAAAGTTCTTCGCCAAGCATCTCCTACGATCTCTCTTTTCGTTTCTGTTTCACGTCGAGCGCAACACCGCTCGCGCACACGCATTGCAGCAACTCGTTTCTGCGTATTTGCATAGGTCGAACCGCTACACGTGCCAAATACGCGGGTCCGGCGCGCACAAGCGTCCATTGTCGCGGGATACGCGAGGCTGACGCAGAAATTGGCCCCCGGGAGCAAAACGGGAACCAACCGAAAGCGATTTCGATGAATGTTTCATGCGCTTCCGCGAAGACCCGCCGAGATTGGGGACTCGTCGATTTTTCCGACGCTGGAGACCGACGAGCGGAATAGAGCGTTAATCGAGGATGATTTAATTCCAATTTTACGACGTGCAGATGCGTCCCGTTTCGCGAATGTAGTTTCACTTTGCTTCAAAAGAAAGTTTTGTGGATGTTTCCATACTATACAACTTTCGTCTAACCAATATTATTTTAGCTATTACCAAATTCGAATTACCGCGCAATATAGATGATTATCTTGTACCGTGTTTCGGAGTAAACGGATTTTAATGATTAAAATGGGGAATTGCGTGTATCTAGGTGAAGTATTTAAAAAAAAATAAAAAATGTAAAAGTATCGAACGAGTATATTATTTATTACGAAAAAATTCTTAGAAAAAGGGAAAAAAATGGTTTAAAATTTCATATCTCGTTGTGATGTACAAATTTGAGAAAAGATATTTTTTCGAAGGCACTGTGGTTCAGTTTCTGTAAATTTTATTTCTGCAAAAATTCAAACTTTTCGGAGTGTATAATTTATACAATCGTCGAACTTCCCTTGTTAGTACTGTTGAAAGCAATTTCGTGTTAGCTAGACTAACGCTAAGATTCTATTTGAAGCATTGATTTAACGCGACGAGCAATTTTGAATGCAATATATGTCGAACGAAAATTACGATGTGAAATTATGTTTCACATCGAACGAACAAAAGCTTAGCGGAATAACCGTTAAATCGAACGAATGGCGCGAATAAATCGCTGCGCAGATTTCGTATGAGCCGTCTATTATTCCAATGAAATTCTGCCCATCTCTGCGAAGTTTGAAGCTTTTCGAACATCGATGTTTTCAAGCTGCTCGTCGAAAGTCGAGACCACTGAATGGCGATGTAATACCGACGCGGACAAAGTTGAAAGCGGTCGCGAACCCCCTGCGACCGACTTCCACGAGGAAATAAAATAATATTCCGATAATCGGGTTATTGGCTTTGCTCGGCGAGAATTTCGCGATTCTCGTCGATGCGAATTGCAAAATATTGCGGAAAGGGACAAGCCACGCGAAAAGTGGAAACGTTTCGACGACGTAATCGCGAATCGCTTCGTTTCTTATTCGCTGATATTTTTATATACGTTAATAAAAATTCGATATTTCATTTAGATTCGTCTTGAAACTATCGCTTAACCTCAATTTGGTCCTTTCACTTTGAAATATGTCCTATTAGAATATTATTCCTTGAGTTTTTTAACTACCATTCGGAAGCATAGAGGTTGCGTACTTGTGCCGCGCAATCATATTGAGCGCGAAAAAGCGAAAGTTTTGATTATACAATTTGATATTGTCGCAATATTGTCTTATCAGCAATTTCTCCACCGCGACTGTGTATGCGAGTCTAAACCCTCGACACGCGACGAATGCGAATTATCCGACTGTAGCGTTTGTGGATATTCGTTTAACGCCCATGGGCGTTCACCGTTCTTCCGAGTACTCACAAGAGCCTGGGCGTCGAGATGGCTAAAAGGTTTCCGTCGTCGTCGTGGAGTTTCAGTTTCCTTCGAGTTCCTGCGTCGATTCATCGATTCCTTCGGATAGGTCACGGATCTGCTGGGTGGTTCTGTCGACGAGTTCTCTACCTCAGGGTTTCTCAAACTGTGGTAATATGTAGAAATAAATGCACAAATAGATTGATCGTAATATTGTTTTGTTAAAACCAGAATTGGTACGTGTGGACTATAGGATTAAATCATACATAAAAAATGTAGATAACGGACACGTGACTTCAGAATAGCTACTGCAAAAGATGTAACGATAAGTTAATTTAGTAGATCCATCACAGGCTGAACATTACTCTAAAATTAATAATATATAATCGAAAACTTACGATTTAAAAATATTTTCTTAGGAGACCAACATTCCATATATTTTACAAAGAATAACTCTACAGTAACAAGGGCTTGTAGAGGGTTCATTTTTCCCGACTCGTAGGACTTTTTATTATTGAGTGCCTCTTAAAATTTATGGGTACGATTCCATTTCTACTAATAGTTGCTCCACACGCACCAATCTCGAAAAGATCGGAGATTTCTGCTGGTTAATTAACGAGTTAATAGCGAACGATCGCGCGAAAGATTGGCGCAGCGTATATTATCGGCGTGCTTGGAGTTAGTTATACGAATTTGCCCGTTTATGATCGTACTTACGCGTTCGCTGTGTATATTTGATTCGCGTGCGACCGCTCGGTAAGAGCGCAACTCCACAAGTATATAGCCGGGAGAAGCCTTATCTCTCCTCGTCGAGACCTTCTAACGTCTGTTCCTTGGAAAAATGAAACGTTTTCTGTATTTTCATTCGAGCGTGGGCGGAAAATGAAGCACCCGTTCGATCAGGGCCGCCTTCGCGTGGAAACAAACGATCCTTCGTATCGAGGCCACCTTTTGCAAAGAGCGAAAAAAGAAATAAAAAAATAAAATAGAAGATAAATTTGACAAAGTTAATAATGAAAATACGTTTATCATAAATTTCGATACCGACTGATAAGGTTCGGCTTTTGTAAACAATCGTGGAATCGTTGTCGTTCGATTAAAGTGTCGACTATGATGCTTTATCCATGAATATCGTTCCAAAATTAAACACACCTGATGAAATTATGCGCGATTATTAGATTAATTATCGCTGAGCAAATATATATTTCAACGAGATGAAAAATAATCTTTGAAACGAGACGCATCGACCTGCAAACACTAAAATATGTACGCAGAATACCGGATTTATTAGAATTATATACTGTATTATGATCGAAAGCACAATGTTATTCATCAAATTCAAATGGCTCTTTTTCACCGCGGAGCACGTTCGCGGCGATAAAAATCATGAATTATTTTCAACTTTTCACGGGAAAAATATGCATTTGACCTCGAATTTGCGAAACAAATTTGCCTAAGTATCGCGGATCGAGCGATTCGCGAAAATCGTCGAGCGAAAATCGTCGAGCGTAAATCTGTCCCGAATGTTATCCGCGACAGCGATCGTTATTTCCTTCTTTCGAATTTTATGATAAACGGGTGGGCCCCACCCATCCATCATCCGTATCCCCGACACTTTCGATTTAATTGCACGCGTCGACGCGCAATTTTACATAAATAATGCATCGCATTAATTACGCGGGATAAATTCTCGTCGATTCGTATCAACCGAGAGCGATAGCTTCGCATTCGTTGCCGTCAAAATGTTTTTTCTCTGTTTACGGTGTCGCAATCCTTTTCGCAATATGTTCGAAACAAAATTTGAAGTAAAGAGGAGAATATAGAAATAGGAGATAAAATTTAAATGCAGTTGTGAAAATAAATGCGTTTCTTCCTTAGCAGAAGTAATGTGCAATGACTTTAGGGATACATGTAGGGAATTACTAGATATCCAAGTATGGAATAGAAAGGAAATTTCGCAATATCACGCGTTTACAGATAGAGAATCTTTTCAAGAACACAGCACGGATTGTCGCCAAGAAACGCGTCGGTGTCTCGTCATCCTTCTCGCGTCTTTTGATAGAATTTTTTGTTTGTTAAACAACCACGCTTCAAACTGTTGCGTTTACGAGAAAATCGAAAAGTGTCGGGTAGCGTGGAACGTTAAAGCGTGGAAGGCTCGGATAAATAAATGAATGAAATTATGTACACAAACCGTGCGTGCACACGGGCGATGAACAATGGTCGACAATTGTATTAAAAATCGTCGGTAAGCGTGTATAATAGGGCGTTCCGTGCTCGTAAAGCGCGCCTTTATGGCTTGCTTATGCGTTATAAAATTATTATTACCGTTCTTGCATTAAAACGACCGGACGTGGCTCGAATATCGTTCGTCCAACTTCGGAATACCGATTCGCTCGTAAAACGTATTCTCGCGTATTCGATGAAGTTTCGTCGACTCTGGTCGATAAGTCGACAACAAAATTCGACAAAGATCTTCAAAGATTTCTTTCGTCAAGCTTTCGTTCGATGTGCTGTCTTTAACACCCAGTTACGCTGCCGCTGTCACGTCGTACGAAAACAAATCGAGGACGGTACTACCTGGGAACGGATTAAACAGAGGCAAAAGAAGGGAACCGGAAATGTCTACTTCAGAGCCTGAAAATAGCGACGTCGTAGACGTCGGTATCTTAATTGACGTGAAATTTGCAAGCATCGAAGGAGCTCGTAGACAGGAGAAGAGGGTCGACAACGCGTTGTCGACGGTAATAAACTATCGGTGAAAGGATAATGGTGGCATAAATAGCGAGGACAGCCTTCGAAGACCCAAAGGGATGGAGGGAAAGAGATCGCCACCGTAGATGGAAAAGAAGGGAAAAGAAGGGATCGCGAATTCCGTGGACGAAAAGTTGAAGGGTGATAGGCACGTAGCCGCTAAAAGCTACTACATTCAGGCGCGGGATAACGGCGCCGGGGATTTCATCTTGTTTCCTCCCCCGTTCCACTCGGGGCTTATGTAAAACCGTGGCTTTCTCCAGCCAAAATATTGTCGGTCGAGAAAGACGACCGAAACGCGCGAGCCGGAAAAAGGACAGTCTTCGAACGGGGTCGGGGAATCGAGTGAAAAAGCGCGGATGGAATCGGGTAGAACGTTCCAAAGAGACCTCTGGGGGTGGGCAGGGAGCCGCTGAGTAGAGTTTCCTCCGTTCTTTGATCTGGCAACCCCATGCCCGTTGTTTCCCAACCGCGGACGTCGCGTTGCAAATAAAAGACTTTAAACACATTCCGCGGAAGGGCGAGATTGTTTCTTCTCTTCGTCTTCCCCTCCCTTTACCGTGGCTCTCTTGGAATCGTCCGTGAAAAACCAGCCAGGACACGCGGGGCCGCTTTGGCCATCTTCGTTTTCGATCCCGACATTTCTCGATGAGCCATATCTCGGAAAGGCGCGAGTAGACTTGTCTAGCTATCGTAAAATGACGTAATGGAAACGTCGGACCGGACCGACGTAGAATTAAATCGGTGGACGTAACACGGTGATCGGGCGATGACCGACGCGCCGTTCGTATCGATTAACGCGATGCATCGAACGTGTCGGATTAATGTTAATAACGAGGCTGGAAGCGGATGCCGCGCCTTGCCTCGAATTTATTTACCAGCCGGACCGCGGCTGTTACGCTCGTGACACATATATTGCTTTCGATGACAATGCAGGCTGATTGATATTGCGCGTCGCGGCTTTAATACTTAATCTTTAATCAATAGCTGCAGCGACAACTGAGCGTGGCCTGGCGCCGCGCGCGCGCCATCGCGCCTGGCCAACCCCTGTTATTGGATTTCCCGGATCTGAATTCGCGATCGCTTTCAATGGAGACGACAATCCGACCGGCTCGAGCGCTCGTTTCCGGCCTACAAGCCTATTCGTTTAAACCGTTTCATTTAAACGCGCGAACAAAACGATCCCGCGTGCACGGGCGATGATTAAACTGTCGCTGGTTTTGTGACGCTTTCGGCGCGATAACAAAGCAGAACAGGTTATTAGATGTTCGCTGATAAAGGGTCGAAAGAATATTTGACATTATCAACGAGCCAAATACCAAGATACTTGTAACGATAAAAGTAAGACACCGATGTGTGTTCACTGATTCCCACATTAAGTTCAGTTATTCGAAGGAGTACGTGCTAGTCTAGAATTTTTCGTCGATCTTCCGACTCGTAGAAAAGTACAGGATGGAGATAAAATGCTCGAAAGACGTCGAGATCGTTCCATGCACCGAGACGAAGGGAAACGTTCGTGGTAATCGTAAGGCACTTGAACCGACTTTGCGCGCGTACTTGCGTCGAGATGGATAGCGTGCGCCGCGAGCATAACCTTTACGAGGTAATGACTGAAATTCGAAAGTTTCGGACATAGAATTATGTCGACTTTTTCGAACAACTACGCCAAGTTTGAGACGTCATTTTTCTTTCGCCTCGTATGTACCCCGAGTAGATTATCCTTCCGCATTCCGACAATTTGCATATATTTTAATACGAGCGACTAGCAAATTCGAGGCAATTTCGTGGCGCCGCTTCTGCAAATTACGAGTATTATGTTTCCTGGAAAAATTAATAAGTGCTTTTAATTGAAATTTTATTCTATTTGCAAATATTCCGTGAGATAACGACGTGTTTTATAGCGATATCTTGTCCAAAGTCTCATTTGTACGCAGCAGTGGCGCCAGCGGGGTGCAACAAGTCCAATAAAATTAGCCTGTAGCGATCTACGACGTCTCTCGCGTGCGGGGGAAAAAAAAGGAAACCGAATCTCTAATTTAGTAGGGAGAAGCGTGAGAAGATTTGTGCACGAGTTGCCAAGGATTGTGCGCGAAAACCACGCAACGCCTCCGGCTGAACGCGCCACGAAAACTCGTGGCGATGGATGCCGCGTTAATTATACACCGCGCCACTACACCCGCTATTAGCACGCGTTCATTATACTCGCCGTGATAGCCGCAACATTGTCGCCATTCCCTCAAATGGTTCATCTAATTTGCCGACACCGATCTGTTTAAGAGCGCGAATATAATAATCAGGCCCCTGTATTTTGTCCGAGATCGGTACCTCGAGCTCGCGACCAGCTGGAATAATCGTTAAACATGTAATTCTCGCTTGATGTAGGATATTCTCGATATACGCACAAGTCGAATTTTAGTATCACTTAATAGACCCATATATCCTTAACCCTTTTGCATCACGTCACATCGTTTCGCACGGATGAATTCGATTGCCAAGTAAATGATGCGCATATATGCGCTGATGTTGCAAGTGGGTTAAAAATACAAAGAATCGTGCGTGTCGAGTCCCAGCGAAAATAATGTCTCCGTAGTTCGATCGTTAGAGAAACAGTGTCGAGCGTCGAAATCGCGAGGCCACGGGTAGCTCGAGGTTTGAACGATGAATAGGGCATCGGGTCACGAGAGAGTGGAACGCCGATAATGCCAGCCGGCGCTTATAGTCGGTTTATCGCGTGCCACGACGACGGAAGAGGCATCGCGACGTTCCACGGACGGTAGCGCGGCGCTCGACGGTACGCGATTAGAAAGTAGGCTTTCTCCTAACCGCAAGCGCCGGCCCCATTACTTATGCAACAGGCTCGCGAAACTGGAGCGAGTTGAATTCTTTATGGCGTACCTCATCCGCCTGTCATCTTTCTTCCTGGACGAGTCGAGGGAAGCATCGAGACCTCTCACGCAGCCAATTTCGAGGCCGGCTAGCGCCACTTACGTTCCACTGAATCATGCATCGGTCAATCAATCGGCTCGCAGATCCGTGATCTACCCCCCAAGCCGATGCTCCACATCGCCGATGGTTATGGCTGGACTAACAACTGTAATTTGCCTATGAGAGAGCCTGTTGAGAATTTGAAGAGACACCATTGGAACGCATCGTAGCAATTTTAATTAGATTTTAAAATGGTAAAAAACAAAGGAGGAGTGAATTCTCTTTGAAAGTACGAATACCGATGCGAAACAGAGGACCATCCCCAGGCGTGATGGAAGCGTACTCGCGAGGTTCGATGGCCCTAGTAAACAAACGGCGGTCGTTATCATTTGCACTATTGATGGAGTTCTCAAGTAGGGTAAGATAAGCGTCGATCGAGTGCCACTGGAGCGTGGATGACGATAGGGAGGGCTTTGAAAATCAGAAGTCGTTACGCGCAATTATTAGCATTAAAACTACCGACGTTTTTCACACATACCCCGAGTCTGCGAAAAACACGACGAATAAGAGATCGCTGGCTATTCAAAGTAGCGGGAAATAGAATAAGTAACGATCGCGAAGCTCAAACAACGAACCCACCCGAATCACCTCCTTGAAAACTCGTCCGAAAACACCGTCCTCGTGTACCAGCAAAACTAGGTTCCAATCGTGTTCAAAAAGAACTCCAAGTCGACTAACGAGCAGTAATCGCAGGCCAGGAAGAGCTGCGCGATTGCGACTGATTCGACAAACTCAAGGACCGCGAAGCTATCAATTTTCTTTAGGGACGATGTATGTTTTTTTTCCTGGCAAAAGGACCACCCTTGCTCGAATCGCGGAATTGATGGTTCCTGGAGCAATCTTGTCCCCTAGCGAACGCTGGCCAACTCGCCGGTTTGTTTCCGCCCTTTTGTCGAGGGCCAGACGTCTCTAATTAAAGCAGTGGCGTTTGGCGGTCGACAATTTAAAAGCGAGAACTTCAAAGGCCGATCGCGCGATTTTATATCACCTTTCGTCGGGCGGGTTGATCATATAGGCTGGCATACGAGGGTGTCGTATTCCAATGGCTCGCGGGGTCCCTTGAATTTCCACGGACTATTTTTCCCCTATTTTTTTTATTTTCGTTTCGATTGCTCGTACCAGCGATGTCGTTGGTGTACTTAATAAAGGACGAAACGAATACGGGAACGGGGGCCGGTCGAGAGGCGGCGAAACGGTTTCATCGATTCACGTCGACAGGCTGCTCGAAAAAAAATATCGAATTTCAGCGAGCTCGTTGCCCTTGCGAAAAATATAAAATAAAATTCTTTTGTATGACCGTTATCGGGAAAAACGGCTTTGAAAATCTCTGCGAGCGCTCTCACGCCTAATTGCGAGTTACGGTCTAATGAACGGCGACGTAGATTGCATTCGATTAAGATGGTTTCGTTGATATTAGAAAAGATTTGATAAATAATGAATTTTATGTTACTCTTCTCGAAGTTGCTTTTCATCTCGGATTAAATTTTGGCGCCCACGGCAAAACGCTGTAAATTTGCCTGGCAGTGAATGGGTTAGCGCAATTATTTCTGTTTTTCGATGAACATATTTGTGCTCGTCGATAAAATTCATAAAGTGTTTCGTTTCCTCGCGACAAACAGTATCAAGCGTAAGTTTTTATAATCGCTAACGATAACCGCTTCCTTCGACGTTGCTAACGTTCCGTTGTTCTTTTTTTTCAGGTAAGTGGAACGCAAAAGCGTATCCTTCGCGAAACGGGAGACGCGAGAGCGACAGGACTAAGAAGCAAGGCAACCGTTCATCCGAACTGCTTAACGATCATTAAAGTGGCGGCTGTCGCGCGAAACGTTCGAGAGAAATGCCGGGCGGCGCTCCAGCTGGCCGCCATCTGCGCCGTAATTAGTAGGTAAACGTTCCTATAAATTTCGCGCCGAGTCGTCCGCTGGCTAATAACAAAAAAGCCCTCGGGGGAAAAAGGCGGGAAAACAAGTTGGGAAAATTTCAGGGATCGTTAAGCGGCTTGATCGCGGAAAAAGGTAGTAACCGACCGCAAGCTCGTTCGACCAGCCATTGCGGTCGATATCGTCGACCATCCACGATTATTTGTTTATCGTTAAAATCACTCGATGATCCGAGGTCCCCAGGTATCGGATCGTTAATAATTCAAATATTGCTTGGATTATGTATGATGCAATACTTGTTTTGAATACGGACATAATATTGTTACGCCGTGGCGTATCTCGAGCCATGACTCAATATTTCTTTATTAACGATAACAATAATAACATTTAAACTTAGTGCAGTACTTTAGATCAGCAGTATTCTTCGAAGTTCCGAGAACGTCTGATGAAAAGGCATCCTCAGTAGTAGGAGTGTGTGGTGATAGCACGAGGCAGAATAAAATCAATATATAAATAGTTTGAAAGATGATAACAATTGGCCATGATTTAAGATGGTCTGATGCTCGTAATAGTATTACGTACAGAGGGCGTCGTTAATCGAAGCACAACCTGCAAGAGGGTGATTCCTCCCAATCGAGCGGTACCGTATTTACATTTTCAACTTTTTCAAGGAGTCCAGCGAACGGAAGTATCGCGGAAGTCGTTAATCTGAAAAATACGAAGGAAGTCATGTCCGCGCCGTAAGCTCGATCCACGCGACTCCTTGGAGCTCACGTCGTCGATTGGGCACGCTTTTAAGCTTCCCCGGCAGAGCAGATTGATATCTGAAATAAATTTCCTTGACGACGTTACTGTCTCTTTCTTTTTCCGCCAGCTCCCGTAGGCTCGGTTTCGCTCGCGTACGCTCCACACACGACGCGTATCAGCTCGATCTAAATTCAAAGCATGAGCGGGAGAGACCCTCCCCTCCGCCCCGACGGACGCGTCCCTCTTCTTGCTCTTACGGGGCCGTGACAAATAGCTTTTAATTTCTCGCCACTGTTTACCCAAGCTACTCCCGAATTAATTGCCCGTTACCCGGCTTCCGGACGTTATCTTATCGCCGGCCACTTAAACAGCCCCTACTCTGCTCGTCAGGGGATCCTCTGGCGATCAACCCACCCCACCTCTTTCGACGGGATACCTCGCGAGGGATGCACGCCCCGTCAGATCTAAAGCTACGATTACGAATGCAGAGCGCTGTGTAAGCCTCTTCGGGGAAGCGCGAAGCAGTGCCCACGGTGTTTGCTGAAACTCCCCGACCAGCTGGGATATCGCGAGCGGTATCTAGCCTCGATCGAAATTCTCGCCTTCCTATTAGCCTTCGCAACCAACATTCTATCGTTTGGTTCTATATGCCGACAAGATATCACCCTCGTGTTGACCTCTTCGACCCCGTCGTTCGTTAAAATTAATCACAGCCCCACCATCCGTCAGTCTAATCCCTATCGTCCGTCGGGATTTACCGATATTGGCAGGTGTTTCATCGAAGGAATTCACTTCGGAGATATGATACGAAACGACCGCCGAATAACCCGGAAGGAAATCATTTTCGGACATGACAGCTCGACGATACAACATTTTTGCACGTCTGTCAATTTTGAAGCGGTCGAAGCAGCCGGCTAACGCGGTGTTTAAAAATGGTACAAAAATTCTCGAGTTGAAAATCAACGCGGAGCTTCGATTTCTTCAGGATCGTAATCGAACATACGACGCAATGCCCCTTAGGGTTCGTCCAGCATTCGGCGAATCGCGCGATCGCCAAATTTACCGTTCGCGAGCTGGATGCTTCGTGGAATGTATTCCTCGAATTCCAGGCTCGCTCGGTCCAATCCTGCAGGGTTTATTATTGCGTGCCTCGGGGCCCTCCAAGTGCGAAATGGATTGCGCTAAGGCTCGCAACGAAAACCTCGGGCAAAGGGCGAACACGGGAAAGTACTTTTTCGTGTCGAGAAGTTCGCGAAAGTTAATATTGAAATTATTCTGGGACACGGAAACTTTATGTCCCGCGGCATCTGCTTACCGAACGCGGACGCTTTCCCTCGTGGGCGATAATTCGCATTTTATTGTACTTACCTGTCTAGAATCGCGGAGTGGACGGTAGGGGTTAGACACCTAAGAATTCAAATAGAATCACGTTAGTTTCAGGGTGCGGCAAAAAATTTTACCTCTCAATGAAATACCATAAAAACTTTGTTCTTTCACAAAAACAAATTTTAATCACCGATGAGAGAATCAAGCGCAAGCCGGCGTGAATGTGTTAAACAAGGTGGAAGATTCTGAAAAAATACATTTACGTACCTTTTTTAATGGAGAATCGAACAGAAATGTGAAAAGATTCCAAACTTGAAGTACTTTCGTGCTAGAACGAATACAATTTAGAAGTCAAATTTTCAGGGAGTATTTTAAGGGAGTATTTTAGAGCGAAATGTGATTTCTCACCTTGAGGATTTCTTGTTTGTAACAGTCCCTTCACGTCTACTTGCGATTCATTTATGTAAGAATATTTTACGACGTGATAATGCACCAATTTAAAATTTGTTACACTTTTATCGCGAGAGGGCGGAAAAGTGGGAAAAATGGAAAGGACTGAATAGAACGCGGTAACTATTCCGCGCATAAAGACTGCTGGCCGCGCCTAGGGATGAGAAAGGAAGGAACGTGATCGTAATATCGAGATGGCGATACGCGTTATGAAAGTCGGGTCTGCAGGCGCGGTTTCTGACCCGAATTAAAAATAGTCCAGCCAGTTGTCCTCGCTGGAATGGGGAGAGACAAGAGTTTCCCTCGATCTGAGAAATTTTTTTCTGCTGAATCGAACCAAACTTATACCCCGCTTCAAGACTAAACGTTTAAACGATTAAATTTCACGACAGCGTAATCGTAATTTAACTCGAGCAGATTTCTTCCCTGCTAAATTAGTCAGTCATCGCTAATACTTAAATCTACCCGTCTACAATCGCCGAATAAAACATCGGAATAATAGGCTACACCGAAGCAGTTAATACGTGGAATTAAACCGCCTCTCGCGTTCAACCAGGAATTAAGCCAGTTCCGGTGTAAACCGGCTGGCTCGTTTCCTTTGTCACGAATCGGCTGGGAAACTTTGTCCCGTGTAAGCCGGACGAATTATCGGCAATTTTCTCGGCAGGTGCCCCCGGCCTGAGGTCAAAACGGTTTTAACTGGTGTAACACTGACCGTAGGTAACCCCCGTGGCTTACACGGGACCTCTGACCCTTCGAAGTCGACGCTGGACGTCGCTGCTTTTCGCTCGTACTTACACGCGGAGCCAGTGAAACGATTACGCCTCTGGTCAGACGGCGCCTAGTCGAGTTAACACTTTCACTGGCGACCCATTTGGAAATAGGCTGCAATTTACGAGAGGATTTTCTACGTTAAGGCACACGATCGCTGAGACTACCTAGGTTAACGCGTTCCTATTATACGTGCAAGCGTATTTCTGGAATTAAAGGTAGGAGGAACAGACTAATTTGTCGATCAAATTAATTCTTAGTTAGAGCGATTGTGTGATTGCGAAATACAGCCATTTCTGAATAACGGATTTAGTCATCAACCACAACTGACTCGTAGTAAAAGCAATAAAGTGAAAGAAGTTCGAAGTACTGTGCAGAGTTGAGAAGATGGCTAGTGGGTTATACCGTTACTAATCAGCCCCGCTAACCAACTTCTTGTCTCTGTATGGTGCACGGGTCAATCGACGGTCAACCGGTTGAAATCGACGCGTCGGACTGCCTTTTGGGCCAATCGGAGTTTCGACAGATCCCCCTACTCACCCTGAAACTGTTCCCCTGCTTTGTTTAATATGCTAATGGTTATTAAACAAGTGTTTTCCCGCGCGTTAACGCGATATGAAATTCGTAAACCAGAGTCGGCAGTGAGAGACACGGCTTTAAAGAGATGTCGACTGTGCCGGGCGATATTAAATTAGCATAATATTAATAACGACGGGTCGTGAGCGCGCGCCTGCGTTCCAGCTATTATATTTCGCGTATACACGGAATGTCTTGATACGTGCTCCACGGAAACCGCCGAAACGAGGCTGTTTAGCATTTTAATGCGGGCCCTTTAATCTCGTTTTCAGGCGGCCATGTCTTCCGGGTCCTCGTGCCCGCCAATCGCGACAAAACATCCGCGCGATACGATTTTTCTCCCCGTAGACGGTTTTTTTCCGGGTAATTATTCCCTCGCCGCCTCTCTATTTCATTTTTCGCGTCGGTTTGAAATGGAACTTTCTTATTTGCGGACGGCCGCGTTCTAATTAAGTTCCGCGGTTCGTCGGAAATTTATTTGTTTCCTCCCTCGATATTCCGGAAATTTCTTTCACGGCAATCTTTCAAGTGGCGTTGACTTGGTTCAGTTCATTTGCGTTTTAGATTTTTCTTTTAGTTGTCGAGAAACACCGTTCGTTATTTTTATTTTGAAACAACTCCGCGTAGCATACCGTGATCCGTATCAGGTGTATGCTAAAGTTTTGTAGGTTACGTTTAGATGCTAGAGAACGATACATCAGCATTTCTGAACAAATTCCTCTTGATGTTGATACGTCTGATTAAACTGCACCCAAAAGTAGTCGTCGACGTAACCTAGATCTCGTTGTCCTAGATTTCATTTGGTTGATAGAGTGGTTGCAGCACAAAATCCTGCAAAACTCGTGCATACACCTGATATCAATGGTGGTGCATGTCAATGCAGAGTGGAAAATCGATCGATTAAATAGTTTCCGTTTGATAATATTGAAAAAAATAGGTCGCTTTTTCCGTGGCTAGACTATCTATCCCCTCGAGCCGGTTGATAATTATAGGAGGAAGTAGGTCGAGACTCCATCGAACGAACGAACGGGGCGAAAAAAGTAACGAAGAGTCGATCGACGCGTGGCCAGCCATCGTCTACCGGCTGTTCGTTATCGGGCCGAGTGGCGATTAACTTCTTAATTGGTGAACTTTTTTAATTTCTTTCGATGTCTGGCCCGTTAGCACGCCTCCACCGAGCCTCGACGTCTCCGTTTCTGCGTTCGATGGCGGGGAAAGAGATTTTTCCCTCGGTCCGATGGCGGAGGGAATTTTCTTCCGCGCGAGCTACGAAATTATTCACGGCGAAGTCGGAGCTAGTAAGCCGCGATGACGGATCCCGAAAGAAGGGAACTTTTCGTTCGGGCGTCTAAATTACTTTCATCGGCGAAACGCTCGCGTTTCGAAGCACCTGGATTTCTCCATCGATCGATCGATGGTTCCAACCGTTCCGAAGCGAAACGGGTTCGGTGATGTCAACCGTGCTTGAAAGGTATCCACCAGGCTGCAGGTGGCTAAGAATACGAATACGAATAGGAAATTATCGCAGCGACTACGCTGTGGATGTTCATGTAAATATATATCTTTGTAGGTACAGGAGTAGAATTGAAACTTAAGTGGAAGTATGTTTTATAAATATAAAGTATTGTTTTATATAGTTTTTATAGTTGAGGACCTCGCGTAAATACCCTAAAATCCTACATTATACCACTTTGCAGATAACAATGGACGGCTGTGGCTCTCCTGCGTTTGATTTGCGACGGTGTCTTCCGGAATTCGGTAGACTTCGTACCGCACTCGGGTTCGTACGAATTTTCGACGGAAGGGAAACGCGAAATCTTTCTGAAACGTTCGTGTTAAACGAGTCTCTCGTATCCGGGTCGTTAGTCGGTCGAAATTACACCACGACCGGGGATCCTGGTACAATTTTGTTTCCACGAACACCGGTGAAAAATAGTCGCGTATTTCTCGTGGGAATAACCGAGTGGAAATTTCATTAGAGCCTCTCTTTTTCAGAGGCCCTTTAAATATTAAACTAAACGCAGCTCGGGCCGTCTGGTTCACCGCTGCGGGTTATATTTTTAATTGGTCGTATCTGGGTCAAAGATTGAATTTGAATAATTTTGAAACGGATCGTAGGAACGGGGCACGGGTTCAGGGCTGTGTATGTCGTTTTTTTTTCACATTGGGAATCATAATTTCACAATATATTGTTATTTCGAGAATTCGCTGTTACAGGGATTCGAAATAATGAAAATCGCCGTGAGGAATGTTGTCGATTATCTACATTTACGAGAGTTCTACGCAGAGGAATTTTATTAAATTTTTTGTTCGGTATCACCTCGCCAGTATCGCCATGAATACGCCACGAAGGATGCTATTTTCTGTACGTGCTTCGAATACCGATGATTGTTTTTTTGAGTTGTGGAGGATAAAATATTTCGATGTTGAGATTATTAGCTTTACGACGCGTACAGTGTATCAACCTTTTTCTACGAACTTTCTTCGTGACCTTACATATCGACGTTAATCGTATTGCCTACGACGTTAACCAGTAGACCACGCGGAAGCTGAATGGATGCTAAAACGAATATTAGAATCTTTCGCACGCGCGATTCGTTCCATCGTCGACGGGCATCGTAACTCCTGCGCATTAGTTCCCTTTTCGCATGGAAACTGATATTAATTAAGAGCATCATACCCCGCAGAAATGGTATCCAACGTCTCGATACATCGGGGCTCTTCTGGAACAAAGGTATCGAGCCAACGTCGAAACGGGTCCGCGGAGTTTGAATACTCGCCGAAATTCCGCTTACATCTCTTGGCGAGCGACCCCTTTAATTAGCAGGGTTTACCGGAAGATTGAGAATAACGATTCAACGGATCGCGGACACCCGGAACTCCGCGGAGAGAGAATGATTATAACTCGGCGTGCAACTTCTCGCATATTCATAGAAACGTAGCGACGCGATTTACGAGCGGGTAATGCATTTGACTCGTGAATTCCGACCTCGGTGCACCGGCTCGAAAGAAGAAGAATATCCGGTTGCGCTCTCCTACGGCCGTATATACTAAGTTATTTAAATCCTGCATCGAAAGCCTCTCCAGCGGATTAAATAATCTGGGTCCTCGTTCGGATCGATTCAATCGACAACTTGAACGCTAAACCTATCGAGCTTTCATTTGTAACTATTTTTACCGTGATGGAACAAATGACTAGGCTCAAAGCCACTTTTATTTTGTACGCTATCCGATAGCAGCATACTTGGATAATTTTGTTATCGGAATGAATCGGAGTGGGGAAAGGTCGTAGAAAGAGAGGGTGATAATGTTTTTTTTATTTTTTTTAAACACTATGTAGTATGAATTTACGGAGTGAATTTACATTTCCCGAAGAAATGGTGCTCTAGAAATTACACGGTGAAAAAATGAGGTTTCCCTTAAATCGTCGAGCTTTTGTCCAGCCTTATTCGCGATGTAAAATTCTGAAAATACGGTGCAAGTTTCCGGCGAAAGAGGGAGCTTTCGACTACGAGCCTTTCGCGACCTCTACGAAATTAAGTACCTCCGACTGAAACGGAGGAAAATTAAAAGTGCCATTAAGACTCAAACGTATTCGAGGACAGGGTAGAAAGTTGCCAGACTTGCGAGGAAAAGCGGAATGAAATTGTTGGATTTTGGGTCACGCGTATCGTGGAACACGCAAGGTTTTTTAGGACAGTTGGTGCAATTATTTTTAGGACGATATTAAAAACGTAGAATAAAATTCTGTCGTAGGAGATTTCGTTTTCGTGAAAATGAATTCTTAAAACTCATCGAGCCTTTCGCGTACGGCTTGGCGAACACGTCTGACCATTTCTCGATATTTCCACTTGTAGTGATGCTTGGAACTATCGATAGCGGTGTGGTATTATCTACTACAACTGTGTCTGTTACAAAATGGATAGAAAGGAAATAGTATACTACGTTGAGTCACCTTTGGCTGGAAATACTCCTGGTACTATCTACTTAAGTAGAATGACTTCCTGCTTGGTCGGCCAGCGCCTGCTTTCGTGCGAGCAACGTTACGCGGATGTTGATAGCCCTGTTTAAAAATGTATCATAGAGCTCGGAGGGTTTGAATATTTTGCTATTTCTCCTGTTAAACACGGGAAAGTTGGAATAGTATTAACGCAAGGAATATTATACTATCGCGATAGTTCTATATTTCGACAGTAGAATGATTTCACGCGTGGTCAGACACCGCTTACATTAGTCTGGCGATCTCTAGCCACGAAAAGATTGACGTAGCATAAACGTTCCGCCCACTGACATAGGCGTATCGTAATAATAGTATCGCGTGCATGGATTCGCGGTCTGCCGCGAACTTTCAACGACGTCGACCCATCGGAAACATAGTTATCACTCGACTGTTCGTCCTCATAATTGCTGGTCGATTGTCGCGACCGCGACACAGGCTTAGCCTCGAGGAGTACGACCGCTATGCAAACTAATTACGAGCCGATACAAAGGGACCGGCATAATGCGATCGCTCGAAAATTAACAACGCTGTCCGCGGAAGTGGTGCACTCGAATTATGAGGGTGTTACGTTCGTTTATCTGAAACAAATCCATCTCCCCTGGTCTCTATGTCATGTGGGATACCTTATCAATGGAAATATTTATTCTTAAACACATCAAGTAATTATAATTGTCCATCTAGATGGCAAACGTAGACCAAGTTGTGGATCCATGTTTCGCGACTACGAATCGGATAGACGTGCAGGCGAGGAAATATTTGTCGAGAGTCGCGTTTGGTCTAACCGAGTCGTTCATTACTCTTCCGTTCCGTCAATTCCATCTCGTTTGATCGTTAATTTCCAATTCCGCTTTTTTTTTTTTCCTTTCGTTGTATTAATCACTCTCGTAACACGTGCGTCACGCGAAGCGAGGTCGATCGATTGTTTCACGGTAAAACCGTGACGGTTCTCGCAAATGAACCGCCGTCGGCAGACGGATTATCCAAAAGGTAAGCGTTTTCGCGAAACGGGACGGTAATACCCGATGGGCCGGCCGCGAATATTACGCGGATCCGGATCGCGTAATAATGTCTGTTCCATGGGATAAGCCGGATCCCATAAGTAGCGGGCAAAGATTCGCGGGGCATTGAAAAGGTCCTGTCCTCCCTCCGCCCTCGCAAACGAGGCCAACTTTTAACGAGATTCGCGAGACTCCGGAGCCGTCGAGGAATATTCACCCCCTTTTAGTCAGTTCTACGTTCTTTGGGACAGCGTCGGGTTAAATCCCGCGTTAATATGACGGTTAATTTAGGAGTTCTCGCGGCTTACTCGAGATCCACCTTTCTCACTCCCACCTTTGGAACGTTGGAAAATTCTACGCTCGTTAATACGTTACCGCAAGAGACGCGGGGCTTCTCAGGGACGACACCGCAAAACCGAGAAGCTCAATTAGGAAACACACCGACGAGTTAAAGCGCGGCCGTATGTAATCGTGTCGCGAACGGTTCCGCGATTGTCATTTTCTGGGATTCCGTGAGCGTAATATTCGTCCCGTCCGAAATCTACAATTCAATGTATTTTCGATATTCTGACCGCACACGTCTCTCGTTCCGTTGCTCGAATCTCGTCGTCTCGTTTTCGATGTTCGTTCGTCGGGTTCTCTCGTAAGCGAGTCTTCTACTCTAGAACCGTGACCGCCAGGTGGTTATTTGCTACTTGAACGCTATCGATCGTGGGTTTCTTTAAAGTTTTTCTTACGTAGGAATGTAGAATTTGCGATCGTTCGAAAATAGCATGGCTTTAAACGATTCTGGATCAGTGAAACCTCAGGGGCTGTAGCTACGTTTGATTGTAAATGTAGCTACAGTACGGGTTTGGAAATCCCGAGGTACCCGAGCTATAGGGAACGGTAGGCGCCAAAAGTTCTACAATAGATGTACCAGAGGGTACGAATACTTATGGGACTGACATTAACTTTAATAAGTCGAATGAATCTAGGTCTACGATAGTTGTCCAAAAGCGACAACGTTAACGAGCCTGGGATATTTATCGCAAAGCGTCGTTGAAAGTTCCTTCGCACGGTTATCACGCGAGAGAAAAGGATCGACGCGTCGCGAAGAGAATCGTCGTCCTGGGAAAGACCCGAGAGGAGGGAGGCGTTAATTCTTGGCATTGTCCTGCCACCTTCTGTTCGCGTCTATCTGGATATGTCGGCTCGTAAAAGGGAGCCGGCAAGTGTCTCTAATGCACCGTTACTACCGAATTTAACGGAGTCGCCGTAAACGCGAGAGCCTGGGGGGGGGGGGGGGGGCCCCACCCCCTGCCGAGTCCTCTCACGAAGACTTGGAAATTCCTTGCTCTGGCTGACATCTCGTTCACAACGACCATTTCTTCCCGTTGCAGGGTCCGAGCTCTAAAATTTCACGATTTCTAGCCCGAGATACAACAATAATAACGCATCGAGTAACGTGGGCGAGCGGTATTATTCGGAACGCTTATAGAATTTCATCCAATCATGCGTTTTCGTGACTGACAGGCAAATTATACAGAATTCGAGCGTAAAATTATAAAATTATAAACGCAGCTGAATTCTATTATGAGAGAACCTGGTTACTGGATAACGTATTAACATTGAAACTGACGAGATCAATGTATATCTATCAAATGCATAACCAAAACGAATTACAAAACCGTTTTATCGATCAAATTAATTCGGTATTATAATAATTGTCCCGGTATGATACTGTGAAAGTTAATAATTGAGCGACTATAGAGAGGAGCTTGAAGTACTCGTGGAGATGAGTAAGAAATAACCAAGGAGAATATGCTGTTACCGATCAGACCCTCTAGCAAACGTTGCTACGTAGTACATGGGTTAAATTATCTGCTATGTGGTTTTGTGGTTAAGAATTATTTCTTCTCATGACGTACATCCTCGAAGATAACTCGACAAATCCGGGACCTTGTCTCTGGGAAGAACGTGCACCTAAAAGGTTAAGAATGTCACTGTATTTCGGATCAAACAACGTATTCTTGAAACGCTGAACTTGAAAACCCAATTTTCTTTTTACTTCCTCGACTGTGCCTTCCCCTTTAAGCGCGTTTCGACGTTCGCGAGAAAACGTTGCTGCCGCGTTTACCGTGAGCGTTCGAGAGAAGGAGCGCGGTTGAAAGAAACGAGAAATCAGGGGAGGAAAGAGCCCGGTGAGAATCGCGGAAAGGAGATTCTTCAGCGACGGGGAGAACAGTCGCGCCAAGTCGGCTCTGTCTGCCTTTTCTCCCGCGGACGTGAAAGCTAGCTCGCTCCATCGCCGGCCAAAGTGGCGGCGCGGCAGACAGAGAGACGAGGAGTAAAAGTAACAAGCCAAAATAAACAACCGACTGCCGATTCCTGCTGTCGCAATATTTGCCGTGGACCCGAGGACAAAATTTACCCCGTCTGTTAGCGACCTAACCGTCGGATCTTCCTACCCGCGACGAGACTGGCGGCCGAGGAACTACCGCCCACGCGTCGCCCTCGTCACTAATGCCGCGTTATTGCATACGATCTGACAATTTTCAAGCGATTTCATATTTTCTAGATTATCCATATATACTCGTGGCCTTTCTCTCGTCTCCCACTACTGTTTCCCATCGGATTATTCCAGCGTCGACATTTTCGCTAGCAAGTAAACGCTTTTCCTTTCCCTTCGACGCTTTCGGCGATGGATTCTTTTAGGAATTATCGAAACTGAGGGCAACTAACGGCGTCGATTGTCAGCTACGAGAACCACTTGTAGAGAATAAAAGGAATCGGAGAGAATTTTTTCTCAATTTGCATCACATTGGAAATCATTCCGACAACAAAAAATGCAACAATCAATGCGTTGATCGCGATCTACTATTTTGACAATATTTAAATGTTCCAACTTCCCGAGATTCAATCGCGGAACTGTAGACGGGACTCCACGATAAGAACCTCCGGGTTTGAAAGTACTTTTTAAGCCCCGCGCGACGTTAACAAGCTTTCACTCGTAATTCCACCAGAACGTTGTTTAGACGAAGGAACCTTTGCTCGCCGAGCTCTCGTTGCTTGAACTATTGCCAAGCCGCTGCACGGTGCGCAGAGGCCACCTCGTTACGAAAAAAGTCGCTCATAATTAAAGGTTTCCAACGGAATTTGTATCGATCACCGCGAGTCGCGACGACCGCGAACTTCGGTAGCTATTTGTCTGCGTAACAAAACAATGGTTCGAAGAACTTTTTGTCCGTGTTCCGGGACCGTTTCTCGCCGCGCTTTCTTCGCGACGAAGAAAAAGACGAAGCAGGGGAAGGAGGACGCGGTGACAATGCGAAGGCGTTGGAAACGAAACTGGTTAAAGCCAAGGAGGAGGGTTAAAGTTGGCGCGAAAATAGGTATAATTCCCATGGTCGGGTCTGGCAACGAGGGCGAGCAAAGTACGTCAAGAAGTTCCACGTTCCCGTGCTTCCCCAACCTCGACTTAATGAATTAAGTTCGCATTGTTAATTACTGCTCGCTGTTTCGCCGGTTTCAAACGTTTCTCTTTCGCGTCCGCGCGCCACGGTCCTTTCTCTCCTTTGGACCCTCTGTTTTGCGCCGTTTGCTACTTCCATCCCTTTGTTTTTAGGCACTTGTTCCCTCGCTCCGAGCCTGTGTGTGCGTTCCGTTTCACGGATCTCCCTGTTTCGTTTGTTGTATTGCTTACTCCCACGGATACCAACGGTCTGTATCCTTACTAGACTGAGAATATTTACGCAAATTCATATTCTTACGGATAGAAACGAAGACTTCGAATTTAATACCACGTTTATAACCACGTAGAATTTTACAATTTTTCCTTTACAAAGTTCCAGAAATTATCAACGGCGAACGCGTCCCCTTTCAGCCAGTTAAAGTCATTCAGGCGTCGATAGGGCACGAGTTCCCGTTTTTTCGTAAGACGAAGCAGCCTCCCGACGATCGAATGAAGTTTTCACCGGGAAAACTCAGCGATACGTTAATTTTTTGCTCCGGGACTCGGAACGCCGCACAAAAGACGGCCGTCGCGAAACAATTTTCCATTGTAGTCGCGTTTCCATTCGCCTCCAATCTCCTGGAAAAAATTAGCCGTCGAAACGTCGCCGGATGGGCGTTTAACAGCGAAACGATTGTTTCGACGTGGCAAACCTTTGCTCGCGGGACATTTGTTTAGTTACAGAGTTTCTCGCTGCCCTTTATTGCAAACGGGCGAATGCACGCGCATGGGCGGGCAAACGCCATGAATATACATGAACGCGTGCAAAACGTGTAACGAGAAATATGAATAAATATGACTTCTTTGCGAACGACTATGAATGTTGCGAGGGCGCCGACGCAAAAGTAACAGGGACGCGTACCAGTGATTTTTCATTTCGCCCTGTATACGATAAATACGTCGCGCGCTGCGACGAAATTGAAATCTTCGAGAACGAGAGGGGAATGGAGGGGTAGGAATCGTTTAAAAAATATTTTTATTGAATCGGGAACTATTTATTTTTGTTTTTTTATCTTTAGATAAACGTATCTCGATCGGTTCGCGACGTTGATCGTCGCGGGCTTCGGATCTAGATCTGAAAGTGGACGGTTGGCTCATGCATTATGCATCGATCTTTTTCTCGCTGGACGACACGACGCGATCAATTATAGCTGGGCGAATGCCCGGAGAGTCCGATAATGGGGACAAACGAGCGTCCGTCGCGGTGATTCACGTCATGTCCGACGGTCGTTTTAAAATTCTTCTGCGCACCGGCTCGAAATCACCTCGACGGTCGTATTACACCAATGGAGCCATTAACTTTGCACGGGGAAAATCTTGGTCGGTCCGAGCAGCTGATAACTCAACCCTAGCCAGCGTCCCGCCTTTCATCCGGCTCTTTATTGTACCATAACACCGGCCTCGGGGCTCTCGTTCTATCTCTCTTTCTCGACGCTGTAATTAACGTGGCGTCGCTGATGACCCTGTCACCGGGATAATGATTTCGCAATCATTCGTCGAATCGATCGGAAGTCGATCGAATTTTTTCACCAATTGTTCGCATTAACACCTTGCCGCACTTTCACGAGTAGTCAAAATTTTGTACCAAACACGTTTGCCAGACTCGTCAGACTCGCGATACCATCGTAGGATTTTATTCGATAATAGCAATGGATGTTATTATCGCTACAATGGTGGTGCTGGATTACGGTTAAATTTTTGTCAGTTCGGATATAAATATACGGCAAGATGTTAATTTATTCTGAAATTTCTTCACCGTCGAGGAATCTCTGAAAGTCCACGATCCTGTTCCAAGGAATCGTTTCATGAAAATAACGCGTCGCTGAATCAACAAGCTCACCTAGACAGCTTCCAAGTCCACGAACGAGTAGGTCTTCGTTCGAACAAAGGTGAAATTGACAGGGGCTACGGGGAAGCCCCGTCGATGGAAAGGCGAAAGGAAGCGCGGTAAAGGCAGCCTCCGGAGGCCCTTTCGAGTCTCGAAACTAAATAAACGGCTATTTATCGAAGCGAAAAGGGCTGGCAGGGCGCGCGATGAACGGGTACTCGAGCAGAGAATCGTACCAAGTGGCAGAAGTTTTCGTTCGTTCGGCCGTTAATTCGGCGGAGAGGCTGGCTCCTGTGCCATTTCACGGCAAACGGCGCGAGCCGGATGCGCTAATGTACTTTTGTGATTTGCAATCTAGGCGGCAGAGTTTACACGGTATCAACGAACGTCGGGGTTTCGGGGCCCTCCCCCTCTCCCGGTCGAAGTCGTTTTGTTAATTAAAACTTTTCGAGCCGGCGTAACGCGAGCCTCGCCCCCGCAAAGAACTACCTCCAGACGGCTACCCGCCATCCTTCGTCCAGGTTTTACGTGCAGACGCGGAATCTCAAACGGAATAGACGTTAACGAGATTCTTGCAACAGAGCAGTTATTTCATTGACGGACCTCGGAGCCTGGCGCCTCTCCGCTCTTCTAGGGGATAAAAGAAACTTCCGGTTTTACGCGTGGAAAGATCCGGGGAGGTGTTGCGGGACTATTCGGCAAACGCTGATGTAACTTATCGCATATTTCCTAGTGTTTCTCCTCTTTTATAGAGAGATCCGTAAAAGTTTTTGGCTAAAAATTTCAGCCCTCTTTGCTGTAATGTAATATAAAAAATTCATAACGCGAAGAGATGTCGGGAATATTTCAACGAAGAAATATTTTCAAGTTCAAGAAGAACAGCGATAAAGAGTACTCGGTGTATTCTTCCGTCGGTCTATTAATCATTTAACAAGTTTTCGGGGAGAATAAATTCGTCGCTGGTTCCGCTTCGCGTTCCCACGGGCACTCGTTCGATTAAAATTTGAATCAACGATTCACAGTTTGAGGTATGCCGCTGTTCAAGAATAATCGCTGTTCGGCAACGCGTTCGGCGCGAATTAATGCCTCCCCTGGGCGTCGAGGATGGGGTGGAAAACGTAAGCCGCGTTTCGTTGGAATTACGCGATAAACAATGCTTTTAAACGGATACCGGTTGGAACACGACGATTAACGCCGCGGAGCGTTCACGGAATAACGGAATAAGTGATCGAAATGCAAAAGAAGGCAAAAGAAGATCGTCTAGGAGTAAGTCAATCTTACTCGAACAGAATTTCCTACAAAATAAATCAGGTTCAGTTTATACGTAGACTCTGCATAATCTTTACATATTTGTGAAGTAATGAGTTTGCTGTCTATAAATAAATAAATAAAACACAAGTAAATCTTCTTTCGCCTACGCGGGCGTGGTCGAGCGATCAGGTGTGAGTTACAGCTCGCGGGGTTCGTTCGTGATTCGTTTGGCTGGACTCTCGCCAAATCCGTCCGTTCGACCGTCGGTCGTCGTTGTTTCATTACCGCGAATCCGGCGTAGATGTGGCACGACGCACCGGACAGTCTGCCTCCATCCCTCTTTCCGTCTGCCTCTCTAATTCCTTTTTTCGTCGCTCGGTCTGGCTGCAACGATCGTAGGCGCAGGTCTCCGCGATTTCGAGACATTCCCGTTGGTCAGCAACGACGCCAATCCGGGACGATTAAACGTCGTTTCGACTACGGCGGTTAGAGTTTTTTTATTTCTCGCCCATTGACCAAGGCTGTCGCGGCCGCGAACGACGGGATCCGCTCGAGGGCGCAATAACGGATCGGCCACGGGACGATCCGAGCGTATTCGGCGTCGACGAAACGATGGACGCCGCCGTCGATCTATAGGAATTCGCTGAATTTTTTCGATGGCTCGCAACGAGGAGCGTGAATGGTACACGTGTGTCCGGGGGGTTGTTTTGCGCGATGGAATTTCATTTGGTTGCTCTTTGCCTCCGATTGTTTTTCTATTATCTCGATTCTCGTAGGCGAAATAATTTCTTGCAACGGTGATTCTCGTGCAAGGTTAAAATCTTGCAGAGATGACGTCGGAACGACCCGAAATTGTCTTTCGACGGTTCCTTAAATATTAGATCGTTGCGGGTTTCGCTCCACCCGATAGCGGAGCTTCCTCGTATTTCCACCCGTAACGATTCCGTCGGCATTCGTATCGCACAAGTCTCCGAAAATCTCGGCCTACGTGTGGAATCCACTCGGAATCTGGAACGGGACGCGAATTGCCAAAGAGTGTGCGTCTTTGCTCTCGACTCGTTTAGTGTATCGATTGTTGTTTCACGGGAGCTGAAATTGTTTGCTTTAATTTCCTGATACGCGTAACAACGTGAAGATGTAAATCTAGGAGGGAAGTCCTAGATTCCTATGCTTCCCCGCCGAAATTGATTCTCGTGGCTCGAAGAGGATCCTGATTTCGTCGGTTACGGATGCAAACGAGCACTGCGGGTAATTCTCGAAACGAAGTCAGCCTCGAAAGCCAAACCAGGCCGGTTTCCGTTCGACGCCGACGAGGATCCATCTTTCTCGATCGTCTTTCACCTCGATACGGCTCATCCGGGGTGGGAGTGTCGGCGGAAAGTCGATTCCGAAGGTTAGCGTCTCTGGGGAATCGGGTTCCGTCTCCGAGGCGGAGGAAACAGGTGAGAGAGGCGATGGATTTAGGAAAATTACATTTTGGTTCTGCTCAAGCTGTCGCGGGAAATAATTCCGGTTCGATCGCGGCACCGGGAGGAAAGGGGCGATAGGCAGGGGGGGATCGTTTGAGATGATTCGAACGGCATTACGTTATCTCGCGGGCGAGCATACGTTCGAGGCCGATGGCTCTGCTAAATTCACCGCGAGTATGACGCTCGCGACGACTGGTCGATTAATCGGTTCACGAACGAACGCCCTCGGAATCGATTACTCGCGTCTCGCGCGGCCAATCTCCCAGCCTCTTTCGATCCCCCTCGCGCCTACTTTCGCCTGAATATGGAATGAGCTTCGAATCCCATCTCTCGAATAGATTCCACACTTTTGTTATTCTATGTATGCGAAATGTTCACTTTGTATTAACGTCGTCTCCGTTGCTGCAGGAACGGGATACCTCTTACCACGCGCTGTTCCAATCCACTGGCGCACAGTCTTGGCTTGGCAGGGGTCGGAAGGGGGTGAAATGACGCAAGACAACTGCCTAACAAAGATAGAAACCATAGTATTTCAATTTTATACGACGTCGTATTTATTTAAAAAAATGTAATTAGCGTTGACCTCTGCCACACAAATAAATAGCTTCGTGCAAAATTCAGCCGTACCTAAAATATTAAGATTCCTAGTTACGTATAATACTCCGATAACTTCAATGTCACACGATAGAGAAGGAGCAACAAAATTTCCCGAATATCGACTCGCACGGTTATATTTCGCCCACGATTATTGGCGCTGCGAATCGTGGATTATTCGAAGCTTAGCGATCCGTGGACCACCCGATACGGTATTGTTTTCCAGGCGCAGTTTCTCCCGTTATTTCCCCCTGGAAATTGGTTCGCCAGGGTTGACTACGCGTAGACGAGGGAAGAACCGAACCTCGTAAACAGGCGCAGGCGTGCCGGTGCACGAGTTCGGCTCGCGATACACGCGCGCGATACATTAACGTTATGAGATTGAATCGATGCACGCGTTGGGCGTAATGTAACGTAAAAGAATTTTATCGAGGATCCCTTCTTACGGGTCAGCTACTCCTTCGTCTCGGCCGCGTTCCCCTCAGGATACACCGCGGCAAACTTGTACGCTCTCCAGCCGCCCCTGAGGTTAACGCGATATCGCATGAAATATATCCGTCGGTCGTTCCAAGTGCTTCCAGTTCCTTCGTGAACTTCGGGCGAGCAAATTTTCGCATCAAATGCGAGAGAACCAGTGTCGGATTCGGGACGACGTCGTTAAGATGTCATCGCGTAGGAATATCGTAGGAATACAATAAGTATGTGCTACTCGGTATATTACTGCCAACAAATAAAGGGCATCCTTATCGGTTGCAACGCTACGTTAAAAAATAAAACATGTCGAGTTCCTGGTGATTCAATTTCGATACCGAGGCGGAACTTCCGCGATTGATCATCTTGGCTGGCGGCGGTCGCGGCAATGACCCAATCCCGTCCAGTAGCATAATTAACGTCGCTCCTCCCCACGTGTTGGTAAGGTGGTATCAGCGTGAAATAATCGGCCTGGCGTACACGGGAGCGTAGAACCGGTGGCAGTTACCTCGTAAACGCGTTATAGGGACGTGAAGTGTAACCGTGACGACGCCGAAGGGTTGCGACAGGCGCCGAGGAAAGGGGCGAAGAAGGCCGAGTGTAACGGGGATAATTAGTCGTCATTGTGGAAACGCTCCTGAACGACACGGGGTGACCCGTCCGGCTGCCATTACCTTAATTAATATTGACTCTTTGTCGCGAGCGATGGACTCGTTTTCCAACCCTCTCTGTTGCGCGTCGTCGCTTTCCGACGGGTTCTTTCAGCCCTGGTATCTCTGGCTCTCGTAACACGACAGAGGGGGGGGGGAGGGGGTCGCATGGAAACGCGCCACCGTGTCGCTTGTTATACAACCGACCTCGTAAAACACACCCCGTTCGCGAGGACGACGTCGACCCTTTTTTCCCACCCTTCGACTCGAACGTGACTCCTCGCACGTGGATTTACCTTCGTGAGACCAAAAGACGAGTAAAGGTTATATTTTTTAATTTGCTTTCGTTCGATCGAGATATAAACGAACTCGTACGAGGAAACCATTTCTCGAAACGATAGGAAAGAAAGAATCGACGCAAACAAATATCGACGTCCCTTGTCGTGACCTAGATGGTGTTTGAGAAACCAAATGTCTTCCTTCGGGGGCGGAGTATTTTTAACACGTTAAGCGCCACGCCAGTCCCCAAGAACCGGCGCAAAACTTTCCGTTCAGGCCTCGCCGGTCCGCACGGACTCGGCAGGGCCCGCCTGACGGTTAACTGTGGCCTGAACGGAACGGCACAAGAATTCGCCGTGGCGCTTAACGTGTTAACGACGCTAGTTGATTGTTTCGCGAGCTTCTCCCCTTAATTAACCATATGCAGGATAACGCGCGATGTTTAAATGAACGTCTGTTTACGTTTGCATGTTTATCGCGAACTTCTGCTTTGAGGATGGGAAAACAACACCATTCGCATAAATATGTTTTGCGAGAAGAGAATGGACGAGGGATAAAAAGAACTCGAGGTAATTACGCTAGAGTAGAGAATAACAAAATATAAAGAAGAACGGGAAAATAGAGAAAACAGAAATCTTTCAATGGTAGCGATACACGTTCGCCATACGTCTGGTATCCAAAGGGTGGTTCGAGCTATATCCGTACATCTCCTATCGTAAATATCGCGGCTCGAAATCGACGCAGCTCAGAACGCGCGTTTCCTACACGCGTGCACAGGAAAAGCCCTCTTTAGTCGCGCGTCTTTCACCCGGGGAAAGTACGTATCGTTTTATTACAGAGTGGCAGGCAGAAAACGGCGATCTACAGAGAGTGGGAAAGAGAACTGTACAGAGTTGGAGAGAGAGAGGGAAGGAGTGTATGCAAAATACACTCGACGGCCTGCAGCATGCGAAGCTAACGTCCATTTTATGCATCCGGAATGCCTTCGAACCGCTCAAGTATCGAGCGACCGGCGTTACGTATGCTATCGCTATCGCGAGACGCGCACACTACCGCGAAACTGCGAAAGATCGCCGGAACTTTCAGGGCTCCCGCAGCGATGCATGGGGAAATCGATTTCGAGAAATCGATTCCGAATGGAAAACGGCGCCTCGCAATCGTTCGTTCTCGCGTTACTCGGGGGATATATACTCGAAGAATTGATTCGAGCTTTTTGTTCCGCTCGGTGCCGGACCCTTCGCGGGAGATTTTCGCTACGGCGAACGTAGCAGATCGTGCGCAGCATCCTCGAGAGCTCCAACGTCTAAACTTGAATCGATGAAATTAACGCGCAAAGTAGTTTGGAGTGGCCCGCGCTTAGATGGGAGTTGTTACCGAATAGGGTAAACAAGATTGGGGAGACTAAGGTAAACATTACGTTGAAAGTGTTCCACGACAGTGAGATACGGGTAGCTGTGCGCATAGTTAGGAAACACCGAGGTGTTGGAACTTCGGGAACAGAGGGTTCGGGGCTTCCGAGACCCGAAGTCAAAGGGTACGAGCGTTCGGAGGAATGACTGGTTAGATGAGAGGTATGTCGAGTTAGAGTAAACAACATCGAGCGCGTGAAAAAGGCCTGGAGATCCTTTCGATCACACCTAAAAATATATAGATTTAGAAATTAATTATATGCTCTTGATATCAAATACAGATTCAGAAAAATGGAGATAAGCATTTTTGAATGTTTGAATTTTTTTAAACGTAAATTTTTTAAACGTAAAACTCACAGATTAATAATTATTTCATCGGTTCAAAACGACTTAAAAAAAAAAAAAAATAACAAATTCCATCGGTTCGTCCATGCTCCCGTGTTTTGCAACGATCACCCGCTATATGGTGGGTACCTGTCGAGCGACTCGAGGAAGAGTTAGCCTCCGAGGTAGAAAAAAATTTTAATTAAAGAGTCGAACGAACGCCTTTTCGTAACACTGGACAGGGAACCGAAAAAAGGGGAACAAGTGGTAGATGACAGGTGTAGGGAAGGTTTAAAGCGGCTACAGAGGATAAAAAAAGACGATGGAGCAGGGGGAGCAAAGCCCATCATGGATCAGTTAAAAGCGTGTAATCCGTACCCGCTCGATACCTTTGGCCCTTATCGGTTAAATACCATGCAAACATGCCCCAATCTGGTCAGGAAAGTCGGCTGGTATCACCACTCCATCTGCGTCCTCCCAGCTACCACTGAGCTATGCCTCGTTTAAACCAACTTTGGTCCAAAACCCCGGCTGGCCCAGCGAAATGATTACGGTGTCTCTGTAACTCGAAGAATAGTCTTTCTCGTTGTTTTTCGGTGGTACTGCAAGCACCACTTGGGATTAGGAAGGACGAAATCCAAGCTTCGTTAGGTTTGGACGAATTCGCGTAAAAATCGAACTTATACAAGAATCGAAATGGAAATTGTTTAATTCTATCTCTGCTTCGAGTCTATTTCCTTCACCTCCGGGAGGTCCAAAGAAATTGAGACCTCTAGACACCCCTGGAAGACTAGGAAGCACTGTACGATAAAACTTTAAAACGTGAGTCTAGCTCGCGTCGACGCTATTCCACCCTTGTTTCTTCGCCAAGCCGTGTTTCAGGGTGTAATTCGTATGAGCAGTCCGCAATTACCACGAAAATTAAATACACCGTGCTCTCCTAACCACGAAGATTCACTGTTTCCCCGGACTTCCTCCTTCCTTTTTCCTTTTCTTCGTCTTTTTCTCATGCTCGCTACCACCCCCGTCCGCGGTGGTTGTTACGTGCTCGACGAGGGCAAACGGAGTTAGCTGAAAGCGGTTGTACATTCAAATGCATGATATCGCGTGTGAAACAGCAGTTAAGGGGGAGGGGTTGGTCTGATCTGCATAACTCCACTGCGAACACCCCCTGAGGGTGCCTTACCTTTGCCTGCGCGCACGCTCCCATCGAAACTCGGCTCCTGCCTTACCCTCCGCGTTCGCCCCTAAAGCTGACCCTGCCCAACCACTCGTTTTACATCCTACGCCTCCCTTACCCCTTCGCCGACCCCCTGCGATTCTGTTAAAAGTGATTTCGCGCCGACTTCCGACTCGCGATTTGTCTGCCGACCCACGGGGGTCTTCTAGCTCGCGAGTCCTCGCCGCCTGTGTTGACTCCAGCCATTATTTGGTACGTTAACGACAGCGCTGCTGAGAACGGACTACGTGTTGCGCCTAGAAAATCGTTATTATAATTTCTTTTTCGACAGTTATCGACATTAATGCTCGAACTTTCGCGAAGCAGATAAGCTTCCATGCTTTGGTGTTCCAAGGATATACTTATACCAACAATGTTAGGTAGCGATTTAACCAAAGTTAGTCGAGAGTGCATAGTCAGCCCCTTCTTTAACCCTTTTGGGATCATCGGAAGGGTAGTTTCTTTTTCGACAGGGGTCTTCTACTCTGGAAGTCTACAAAGGACCTCTCTTTCTTTCCTTTTTCAAGAACTCGAAGAATCATGTTATAGTTTCTCCTCGTCGGCACGTGCCAAAGTTAGAATTAACGAAAAGGCGAAGTATTTGTTCCAAACAAACACAGAAGCTTGTTGATCGATACCACCTTCGTCTGGCGTTTCGCAGTTCCTACTCCAGAAACGAATTTCGCGGTTCCATCGCAGGAACGATCCTCAGTTTTTCCGTCGCGACTCCGCGAGCTCCGTTATTTGTTGCAGTGCAGAAGACAGGGCGCCTCGAAATGGGGCTTCGTTAAACAGCAATTATCGCCGGTGTATTTATAATTAACTGGAACGCAAACAAGCGTTCTCTTGTTTCTGCTGATGAAACGGCCGCGATACAGTCGCGACCGCGTAATTTGATTTCACGTGATTTCGTGCAGTTTGCCCGGGCACACAGAGGCTTCTAATTTCGTCAGGGAATTCGTCACCGGGGCCTATGCTTTAGCTTCCTCGCGTATTTTCTGAGCAAACCGCGGTTCCGCTTAGGCGGTTGCACGCGTCTCTCGTAACACTCGAGAGGACAGCGGAGCAGGAAACCGTGGAAATGGCGAAGTTGAACCCGAGCCGAAAATATTAGCCTTTGATCCCCCAGATAGGACACGGTATCCGTCTTTCTTTTCGTGGGTTACGACCTTCCTTTACTTGCTTTAAAACCTCGACACTCCGAGGTTGGTGATCGGGGAACGATTAATAATGTAATATGCATGAGGTGTGCAAATTAATTCGGTGCCTTTGAATGTCTCGGCTTACCTGGATAACGTGATAAGCTTGCTTTCACCTGTTCTTACTCCATCGAATTTCGCAATAGCAAATAGAACGTAACGAGTGAAATGGTTAGGGAGATCATACCGAAACAATGTTCATAGTTTCACGTATGTCGCTTCGCAAGTGAATGAACGAATCTAATTCTAGGGCACAATTGTTAAAAAGAAGAAACGTTGTACGTGGCATCGATTTACTTCGCGTTTCGAGGCTTTTGCTTTTCCCTCGTTGGCCCTACCTTCCACCGCGTAGACCTCGATAAATCTTGTTACGTCCTTTCTCTCGGCACCTTCGCTGCGCCCTGGAACGCCTCTGCTCGCTCGCCAGCCGGCGTTAATCACTCCGTTGAACCTGAAATTGATAATAACAAGTGCCGCGTTCGATTACGGCATCGAATGAAAATGGGAGTAATCCGGCGTGAAAACAAAGTTCACTAAATTTAGAGCCAAAACGAGTCGAAATAGTCTCAATTTTCATCGAAACGGAGTTCCGAAAATTAATGTCCAAGGATTGGAAAAGTTTCATTTGACCGTTCGAATATATGATTAAAAATAGTTTTAAATATCAAATATACAATTTTTCTTCGAATCCACAAGTGCAGAAAGTTTGAAAGAAAATAACATGCAACTTTTCGAAGTAATACCAATGTCGTTTTCCAATCTCTGCGGCTTGAAACTTCGATCGTTCGCGTTTCTTTGCCTCGCATCTCTGGCCGTCGAACCCTTCCTCGAGGACAAAGGTTGCATATTCGAAAGCTCCGCTTTCAGTTTTCCCCGGCAACATCGAGGGATAGACGGAAGAGCGACTCTTCACCCTTTTCCTTGGGCGTCCCTGAACGAGCATCCCCAAGTTTTCACCCCGTGACGCCGTCGCGTGCATCGCGTTACGTTCCATGCTTCGTCGGATTCTTTATCCCTTTCCTTTGTTGCAAAATCGACAATGGTTCGTCTTGCGATCAAACGCGTCGGGATCGAGGGAGACGAAGATGGCTGATCGAGGGAGGGAGAAAACTAGTGTTCGCAGGAACGGTGGAACGAGAGTCTCGATTTAATTAACGATCCAAATGCCACGGGCGGACGTTAATAACTTTGTCAATTTGTGTCTGGATCCCACGCTGGCGATAGTTCTCTCTTTTCTACTCGGTCGACACACCCCCTTTCAACGCTGGGGAAATGACTGTCCGAAAGGGTTGATTACGGCGGTCGTAGACCGAAATCGGTACGGGAGGCTCGGTGTTCGACGCGCAAAACTGCCCGGCGATCATTTTTCTGATTTTGATGGATTGCTTCTGAGGATGACTGCAACGATCTCGGGGTTTATTTGCCAATCGATACTCCCCGGTGTGATTAATTGCACGGCGGGAAGCGAGAGGGACGCTCGCTCCCAGGGGTGTCTTTCGGTTACGGCCCTTTAAGTGATTTTTTCGGCGCTCGGAAGACCCTTTTGCTCGCCTGGCTTCCATCTATCCGCGGAAATAAATACGACATAGTACATAGTTTCAATACTTCCAAAACGTGTCACTGTCGAAGTTTGAAAATAATACATGAAAATCTCCTATATGTGAATATCTACAAATCACAAAGAACGCTAGTAAATATCCATTCTCACTGATCGATCGATCCATGAATTTGCGTATCGTGTCATTTACGAATAAATTTACGAGACACGGTACGTATTTATCGTCGGAAAGTATGTAGATTTCGCTCGGACGGAATCTTCCCGATCACCAAGGTGCGCACTGGTCCGAATATTCGTCGAAAAAACGACACGTTCAACATCGCGCGTGGAAGCCGTCATCTCGAAGAGATTTCCCCCATGGAAAATGCCACTCGAACGTGTCAAGCTTGTAATTCGGTTAGGGACCAAAGAATAGGAAGCGTGTTGTATTCTAGAGGGTGTGCGAATAATAACATATGCGTCCTGGGCTTTGTTCGACGACCAGGCTGTATCTCAAGGCACGCGTTCTCGAGTAGCGAGCAAATATTTTTCACATTTGCCTGTCGTCAGAAATTCGATCGTGTCGAAGTAAGCCGACACAACTCGGAACCTATCGGATTCGATAGAAATTGAAAGTCTCTTCTTCGATGTAAAGCACGACCACTTCTTCCCACGGCTACAGACACGTCTTCAAAAAAATTTGTCGTTATCACCAACAGTCTTCGAGAAAGCAGCTTTGAAACAGTTCCTATAACAGTCACTGTACACCGCACCCATACAAGCGCTTCATTATTTAAAGTTCGGCGGCCGGACAGCATTAGGGCGGTTTAAATTTATAACAGCCGCGCTTCTTAACGCAGCCACCGTTTTTGTAAGTCGCGACAATCGGCGATATTCAGCCGCATTGGAATCGCGCCAGAAACTCGAACGCTCGCGCGCCTGTACAAGCGAACTGCATTAGTTTGTAGGAAGTTGCCCCGTCGTAATTTTTGTTTCATAACGCGAAGTTCGCGGCCCCCTGGCTCCATTTACATAACTTCCCGCGCGTCGCGGCTGGGGAACTATTTTTGCAAGCACAAGTAGCCTGCCCTGCGACATATATCACCTCTCAGGGGAGAGGGGCACGGATGTCCTGGAAATAATTAGACTGGGATTATTCGATGGTCGTCCAACAGATTCTGTCGAAAGAATTTTATCTGAGAATGTCAACTCTATTATTCAATTCGGACAAGCAGTCGTTACGGGTACGATTAGTTACGGGACTGACTGAGGCACGAGATGAAAATTGATCAATGAAAAACAATAGAGTAGAATTAGAGTAGAATCCTCGTTTCCGTTTTTCTCGCTCCATTTTTAGTTCCAGAGACTTCGCGAAACAGATGCATTTCCCCTGCAGTTAATTCCAAAGTTCCCAGTCGAACGGCTGTTTAAATAAATTTAAACCGAACGGGCTACCTCTAATCGTTAGATTTGCAACTGTTAAGTTAATAAACGTTGTTAACGAACTCGGGGTTCGTTTATTTCTCGCGTCCATTACATTGGCGTCGCAACGGTCCAGGGCCGGTGGTATTTTTCCACCTTATCCGTTTACCGCGGCCGTCCGTTCCGCACTTCGTCGGTTATCTTCATCTTCTTTGCTCCGCTCCGCTCGCGCCCCTAACTCGATTTCGTCGCCAGATTTAGGGGTGTAGCGCGGCCGTCGGTCGTTGGCCCACGATATCCGCCGACCATGGCCCCCGAAGATACACTTTTCCCGCGTTTCCAACCCTCGAGTCGCCACCCTTAAATTTCCTGGCGACCTCTAAAGGCGTACCACTTTCGTGATCGTAGCTGTGAGTCTCGCGAGGGCCGTGAATCCTGTCCAGAAAACGGGAGAAAAAGTAGCGAAGCGAAAGCAGCGGTGGACGAAATATCTTGTTTAGATAAAATATATCGAGCAACAAATAAAAGATGAATACATTCAGTCCCATAAGCATATTTATAATGAAAACTTTGTTTGGAGACATCAAACCAATCATTTTTTTTTAAATAAATTTCTTCAACGGACATACAGGGTACGAATATGTATGGGACCGGCTGTATCTCTTAGACGTTAGAGTCTAATACTGTTGTTTGACAGAGAAGCTTGCGTATCTCGAAACAGCTCGAAAGTATATTTTACTCGATTATTTATATTGTAGTTATCCAACGGCTTGTGCAGAGGGAAAACTCGGGTCGTTGAAGCTGGTTTTCCGCGGATTTATACGAGTTGCGTCGGCGTGGGGATTGTAAAGTCGGGGGAAAAGACGAGAGAGAGGTTCTTACCGCAACGAAGCTATCGCGAAATTGAAATCAAGCTTCTGTTTGGATTACAATTTGAATAATTCTCAGATTACGGTAAAACCTCTCCATTCGTGGAGATTACCATTCCGCGATGTTGCCTGGAACACGAAACCCACGCGAAGGGAAGAAGGAGCGTTTTCTCCGCGCGCACGGTAGCATTCGATTAATCGCCGCGTACGAGAATCTCGTTTTGCCGGCGCGGCCGTTTCGACGGAGGAAAAAGCCCTAATGAAAATCATACCCTCGGGCAAAAAGAAGCGGTCAGACGGTTCACCGAGCCGGAACTCCTGGCTAGATGCTTTGTTTGTCGGCTGGCTACTCCAATCGATTAAACTAGCCAGCCATTCCGCAAACTCTCTTGTTCTAATATCGTAATGGTTGCCGACTCCTGCGTATTCACATTCCAGGTCTTGGAGCGGTGGCCATTTTGATATTACAATTCTGCGGAAGAATCGACGTGTGCGTCGGTTAAGATTTTTATTTCCACTCTATCGACCTTAGCGAAGCATTTTTGAATTTTTTTGCATGAGAATATCTCGTCGACCTTCCCACATATTATCGGATCAGAGGAGCCCTTATCCAAAACGAGGAAGAATAGCGAGACAATTTCCTCGTTGAGATTTCGGTGTCGTCGGGCGATCGGACTAACGAGACGATCGCGTGACCGCTCTCTTTGGGCTATTGTGTCCTCCAGCTGTTCGTACTTCGGTGTAACCCTGTGTTGCACCGCTGGAATCCGGGCAAGTAGAGCGTAGACCGTGTTATATCGTAACAGTATAATATATTTCCGGTAACAGTTCTTGCGAAAGTAGAGAATTACGGCACGGTTTAAAGCTTGACAGTAATTGATATTGAGCACCGAGTACTATGAAACCGTGCACTGATATCTAGTAACGCGCCAACGAGCGATGTTTCGACTAAAACTTAACAGAAACCAATGCATGCGTTTCATTCCTACGAAGTTTGGCACTTTAACGCAAAAAAAAAAAAAAAATGGCGAAGGTACGCAATTTCAGCGCTGATTCAGGAGATGGCGCCGACCAAGATAAGATATCAAAGTTCACCCGAGTGCTCCTCGCAAAATGGAATCGAAGATGAAACGACCAAACAGTCTCACAGTGGCGAAGATGGTGCATTTCGCGCGTGCGAGACGAAATGCCTTAAATGAGTCAAAACTGTGATCAATGGATCCCGCATTCCTTCCACGAGAAAGCTTCCAAGTCCCAGCAGTACTTTGACCGTCTGATTGCATTTCCGGTGGATGAGGGTAGCCCTTTCAAATTGAGATAAACGCGCGACCGCTAACGCGTTTCCTTTGTCCCACGTCCCTCAGCCGGGACCTCCCGTGGTGGAAGAGCCCCATGTGTGCATTCTCTTTCTTCGTCAATCGGTAACGAGCCGGTCGTTAACCGGGGATTGTCGCAAATCCGATTTCGACTGGATCGGCTTCCACGACGACGACCTCTCTCTGTCCATTACGCGCCTCTTTTTTCCCATTCAACCCTTTAACCGAAATTTTACCAACCTCCATCACAGATTACAGAGAGCGCCGTTGTAATCAACGCGATTCGTTTCAAATACACAGAATCGAGACCAGTAAATTCGAGCAGGAGTGTTTCCATCCAAATCCCGGCACGATGAAACGTCTAACAAAGGAAATACTCGATGACGCCAGATTTTCCCATATCATTTAACGAAAGAAATGCCAACCACTGACATACATTTGTGCTCGTTACCTTACGGATAAACATACAGTTTCTCGGTTGCGACGATCAATCCACCCCTGGATTTATGGCTTATGCAAAGATGGCGGTTTCCTGGGATCTCGGGTGGGGGGGTTACACGGGGCATCGCTCATCCGATTACACGCGGTTCCAAGCAAAAGAGATACCGTCCGCAAGACAGAGGGCACCAGCGAAATTAGAAGGTTCCGTTTCGTTGCGGTCTCTTGGGCTCCGGGGTATCCCGGGAATTTCGTAACGATCGCGCCAAAGAAGAAAGCACTTTGCGGGGCGAAATTACCCTCGGGGCATTTACGGATTAACAGGATAGACGTTTTAACGATCGGCGCCGGGCGTCCGTGATATAAAGCGAGATCATTCGTTCCCTCCCCCTCCGTCTAGAACGGATCGCCCGAAGACGACGCTGACTTTCTTAGCGTTAAACAATTTTTCGACCGAATCAGAGCTTGCGCGCGAAAATCGTGGATGAAGAGGACTCGAAGGAGTCCAGGAAATCTTACTTGTCGTTAACTCTCTTGTCGCTGGAGGCTCGAATAATTCCGAGAGACATCGGGACGCCACCACGCCTAAGGCTTCGAGATAAGAAGTAACCGAGGGTCCGGCCACTCGAGTAAGAGAACTTAGGAGAGATGCTTCGTCTCACCCTGACAGCTACCGTATTTAAAACTTGGTCGAACTCTTATTCTTTTTATTTCCTAAGAATCTCATATGGCATTATCGACCGACAGTTTATCCTCGCGAGGTTTCGTATCAACTCCCTCAGACTTCTTTTTAACCGACTTCGAAAAGGAGGATGTCACTTAATTCGACATATATACTTTTTTTTAAGGTATGTTCACCGATTACGCTGAGATGGCTTGACCAATCGGGATGAAACTTCTTGCATCTTGTAGAGCATGTCTCCCAGTAGGCTCCGTACCGACGACATTTTGCGATTCGTTATTTTTTAATGCTACGTTTTAACATGATAAATTTGACACATTCTAAATTTCACAAGGTTTCACAGAAACCGTTTACCTATCCCCGTAACCTATCGTTAAAGAAAAAGAAAAAAGTATATCTTAATAAATATATACGAGTGCGATGGTGACGACGACGACAACGTCAGATTGCAGATCGTTCCGCGGGCAATCGTGCGAGCAAAGTTATTTACGAGTTATGAATGATAAAATCAGCACGCGGGCCGGCGTGATAATAAATCGGTTAATAATTATTTGCACGAGCGTGGCGGTCGCGATCGGTTTCGCTTTGTCGCCAATAATTCGAGGAACACTCAGCGGCGTTGTTCGATAGGTGTTTCGCGGTGTCGTTACCGCGGCGTCGGTGGAAATTATCGGAAATAACGCCGATGTCACTATTTCTCCCCGTGAACGATGACAATGGACCAGCGCCGGAGCTTTGAACAATGCGCCGATTTATCTCGGCCGGCGCGCATCGCCGCGAACTATGTTTCGATAGCGCCACTCGATAAAAGCAATTTATATTTAATTAATGAGGGGTGCCTGTGGCCATGGTGGAAGATTACAGGCGTATCGCGTATCGTCGCGCGGTGTTGTACGCGCTGTCGCGACGCGTTTTCCGATTCAATTTGTTACATTACATCAGAGAGATGGGTGAAGTTCTTTTTTAAATACAATATTTCGATAACCAATGAAACGTTAAACGGATTTCGACGATGTTGTTTCGAAAGTTCCCAGGTCTGGTTAACGCATCGACACTTGCAAGAATTTGGAAATCGTTGTCGCAAGTTTTTGTTCTTCCAACGGCGATCGAGATAGTCGAGATTCGATATATATTTTTTTTTTACATAAAGGGTGAATTTGTAACCATCGGAACTCAAACAGAAAAGACGCAAACTTTAAACGAGTCAACATTCGCAGACAAAATAAAACTCTTTAGTTGATTCAGCGTTGCACCCCGCATTCGACTAGGGGACTCGAGTCTCCTTCGGCCATGGTCCTCGGCCGCAAATGGAACGCCAGTCTCGCCCCTGAATTTATTACGAGCCCGTGAATTTCTCCGGAGCCCCATTTCCCCTTATTTCGTCTTTATTATTGTTATTAGCATCCACCCCACGATGCGGCCCATATTTTACCTCATTCTTTTTCTCGCTCCACCCGTCGACACCCAGGGCTTCCCTTCATTGCCACCTCATCGATCTTTTCAGCTTTTTCCCACGACTATGCCCTCCCGTTCAAAAGACGAATAACTTTTGATTCTTTGTTCCTCCGAATGCGTCTTTTCAAAGAGACAAACATCGCTTGTAATGTTCCCCGTGAGAAAGAAAATGCTTCCCGACTTGCCATTACTTTCTAATTCTATTTTTTATTTACGAGTGTTCTGCATAGCCCTGCATAATTATATTCCACATCGAACCATCAAAACCTCGAGGAATCCTTTAAAATATTCGAGTACAGTGATTTCCTCGACGTCGAGTTATCAATCTCGTAAAGTTTACGGTCACGCGTCGATCCTTGTTTACGCTCCCACATGCGTAACACAGTTTGTGTTGATGCCGGAGGATTAGTTTTTACCGTAATCCAACGACATTCCGTACCGTTATCGCTTCGTATAATTCTGTACAATAATATTCCACGTGGAACAAATATAGGGTGGTCCAGAAAAATTCCAGTCAAGTTTAAGAAAAATTCAAAGACGCGTTTAAATTTTGAAATATATTCATTGAATTATAGAAGTACAATTTTGTTCCTCAATTATTCCACCTTTTAAGGACTGTACACATGTTATTCGTTTTCAACCATTCCAATATATTCAAACCTGTATCGCCTATCAAAAATCGGAATGGACTTTCCAGATAAACCAATAGAATCTCGAATATTCGAACAAAATTTCTACCATCGACACTCCAACCACCTCTCTCTCTCTCTCTCTCTCTCTCTCTCTCTCTCTCTCTCTCTCTC
>NC_071980.1:9334691-9446013 GCF_026283585.1 Hylaeus volcanicus
CTCTCTCTCTCTCTCTCTCTCTCTCTCTCTCTCTCTCTCTCTCTCTCTCTCTCTCTCTCTCTCTCTCTCTCTCTCTTCGTACACCGTGTTCATTAAGTTCGCGTAACTCGCAAAGGATGAGGGTGAAGAATGTCATGGAGTGGGGAAAAGAGGTTCGGGAGGTTGTACGAGGGTGAGAAACGGTGAAAGGGGAAGGTGGGTCAGCCGCGGGGTGGCACGAGGGGCGCGTCTGAGTGGCGGTAACGCTGAAAGAAGCCGGGTAAACGCGACTGTCGGGAACGAGAAGCGGAAATGAGAGAGGGTTGACGCAGCGAAACTCACAGAACCGGCCTGACTGGGCTGTTAATTGGCGTGAATTACGTCTTTTGCGTCGCAACGACACGGACAGCGGAGAGCAGACTACCGGGTTAGGGGTTGACGAAGGAGGAGTCTGGCTGGGGCTGGTGACCGCCTCGAGAAAAACAAAGGGAGTTAAGACACGGGGCAACGTAAGTCACCGGTTTCTCTTTTTCGGTTGCAACGTCTCCTTTTCTTTTATTCCCTTTGACCTCCCTTGTTCCTTTTGCCGGACGAATAAAAGCTCGCTTAGAGACGTATGCGCGTCTCCCTGTGTAACGTGCGTTCGCGCCTACCTTGGAAATCTTGGTGGCAATGAATCGCGTGGGATCGGAGAATGGTGATCGAACATCCAAGCCAATGTTGAGTCTTGGATCTTGGTACTTGTAGGTCCGAGAATCTCTAGTGATCAGAAGCTGTAGATTGAATTCTTTGGGCTACTGCGAAACTACAATCGCCTCGAAACTTTTCTTTCCAAATTCTTTTGCGTCTTTGAAACGTTTAAATACCGCATTGAGTGTAATCGAGTCAGAGATATGAGAGACAAGGAAACTGCGAGAAACACCTAAACTTCCACCTTTGATTATTCCATCCCAATTAGCAGTTTTTCGTGAAATTGTAAACGTATAATATAATTGCGTTTGCTTTCATCCAGCAACCGTGGTCTTCCACGCGATTCGTCTTCTTTCAACGTCGATATCCGTTGTTTTTCGCGACAGGGTAATTACAGCATTAATGGACTTATAAAAAAGAGTAGCGGAACCGCGGAAACTCGTCGAACAAAAACCTCGGCGCTTTCGCAACGATGAACGAGTAGTCACGCGAAGAATTTCGATTGTAAATTTCTCAAGTACCACAGGACGGTCGCCGGTTGACAAAGGGTCAGACAAAATAGCTTTGGACGAGGCTGCATAGCAGCTCCGCGTGGATACATTCGAACGCACCTGAAGCGTTCAGTAAATTTTATCGGTACAGGGGGGAGGGGGAGGAAATCGCTTGAGCGGTTCTTTACGATGGATTTCCTTTCCGCGTGGCTTCGTTGGACGTAAAGACGTACGAAGTATGCCTTTATTCCTTGGGAAATATCGAGAGACTCCCGAGGGTGGGTGAAATGCGTGCTATTCGGTGATTCTGACTACATCAAAGATGCTCCGGTAACGCTACCGATAACTTGTACATTATTAAGTTAAATCGCGTAGAAAACGCTCGCGTGTCATACGAACAGTTTCATTTCGATCCATCGCGTAGGTTTCGTTAAAAAATTCTTGAAGATCTCCCGAATGCGGATTCCTGGAAAAAAAATAGAAGAGATGTATACATTCGAGTTAGCGACGTCACGACAGGGTCCAGCGAGCCCCGTCGCGAGACAAAGGGAAACTGGGAAAACTAAGGGGAAATTCTCGTAAGAAGAAATTCTCTCGCGGCTTGGTACCGCGTCATCATTTATTCAGCACCCTATTCTCTCGGCGCGGTTGATGTACCGTCACCATTTCGCCCGAGAAACACTAATCACGAGTGTCGACCCGCTCCTCCGCCTCGACTGGCTCTCGTTCTACCCCATTTCGAAGTGTCACCAGTTTCTTATCCGAGTCGACAGCCGAGCACGGCCAGCCGCGACATAATTTTGGATTACGGTCAGGAAAGAATGGGGGGGGTGGGTGATTTTTGTTTACGAACACCCAAGACGCCCCCGTTCATCCGGCGGAAACTGTATAAAAAGGATTTTCCACGGTACAGGAAGCGGCGTCGCGGCGAGAGATTCCTTTTACGCGTCTCTCGGACCGTCGACGCTTTCGCCCTCGCCTCTCACCCCTTTTCAACCCTCGCGGCGCGTTCCTTTCGCCGCTTTTGTTCCGCGCTCTTTCTCGTCCGAGCGAAATGTTTGGGTTGTAAAATTTCCTTTTAGTGCCTTTAGGGGCTGTGCACGGAGGCGCGAGCGGCGCACGAGAGAACAGAATAGAGGGACGGGAAGCGAGGGACAACGGACGTCTGAAATATTTAATATCGCAGGGTCCACCTGAAAATCTGCCTCCTACGTAGCTGCTACCCGGTCTTCTCCTTTTGTTCTCTTCTCCCACGTGTCCTCCTTTCTCTCGTCCGGGTCCTCTTACCCTCCGGTTTTTAAACGTCGCGCCATTTATTTCGGAGGCAATTGACTATCCGTTTCTGATTTTTCGTAATATTTACGAATCTAAACGTGGTATTGCCGAAGACATAGGATCCTTCCCAATGTTTCTTTCTCCAATTCGAGTTACTTTGCGATCGTATTTAAGTTAAACACACGTATCACGGTAGTATCTTTCGCAACATCCACAAAGCCTCAATTTTCGAATACACGAATCACGCAAGTAGTTAGTCCGCTCTGCGTCTTTTTCCAGGCGTTCAAATTTTACATCCGAGGCAGAAACCGCCCTGCATTGTCATTCTGCCCTGCCGCGCACTTCTACCCAGGAATTAAACTCTCGCGAAGGGATTAACATATAAATAGCCATTATCAATGTCAAAGGCCGCGAGGCACCCCCAAAGCGCCACACGAAACCCTTCCGCGCCCTTCCACCGTGAAAACTACACTACCACGTTAGTTTAAGTATCGAATCTGCGCGATGAACGGCTCGGTTCGTTAAGCCGACATCTTGCCGGTCCTATTACGCGAAAATTTAATGGAGATCACGGGCGTCACGTGGCGACGCCAAGTACGAGCGTGAAATTTTGATTGTATCCGCGATGATCCAGTATGCCCGCCATAACGTAGGCGATGCATACATACGGTCATGCGAACAGTGCTTCGACGTATGCGCTGCACCCCCTCGATCCTCGAACGACATTTCGCCAGATCACGCCAATCCCCTTGATTGAATACATCAGTATTCATCAGGGTCGAGTTTCAGCTCCGATGTGTTTGTTCCGTGACGCGATACTGACTCCTCGTGAACCCTGGTGCATTTTTCCCCTTAGGATCCAGCCGGAGGGTGACTTTCCTCTGACTGGATCGATCGCTTCATCGATGTCGAAACGATAGAAGTGTTTGCGGCCATCGTACGTGGGTTTCCTCCGATAGGCATAATGTGCAGAAATTCTCTACGTGTAACGCAACGATACCCCGAAAATCATCCCAATTCGATGACAAGAGATTCGCAAAGCCATCGCGGTCACACGTAGTGGCATGTACGTCGTGCCAGGGTTTCTATTGAATTTATTTCGTAGCTGGCCGGCGTACGTTGCTGATTGCAGCCACGTCAAAGGGGTTGGCGAGCAGGGTTGCTGGCCGTACCACGGCCGTTTTGCTCGCCGGTCACGTATTCCTGCATCATTTGCTATGGGTTTCATACCGGCCATAACTCTACGGATATATCCTCCGCCCAGTCAAACTCCCAGCCACCGCTCCCGCAACCATGGTCGCCCTTTACCCGTGGAAGGCGGTGAGGCAGCGCGAAGGATATCTTGCAGAGGGGTTGCAGCTCTTAATCTAAGGCGCATTCATCGAAACCAATCTGTGGACGTGTTGCGAGACGGTGGTGCAAATTAATCAACCCCTTACGCCGTTGCAAGGGGCCGCGTCAATTCCGGGTACGCGTCGCGACGTCGTCTTTTGATTTTCATTCAACGCCAGCCGCGTTATTAATTCGCGAGGGGTTACAGCGATGATTCAGCTACGGGGTTCTTGCGATGATCGTGTTTCTCGCTAATGTATTTTCTGACAGAGTCGAGTCGCGTACATTGCATTCGCTGGAGTTAATCGGACTGTCTCCAGGCCCGAACAATGCAGGAATTGTCGTCGGAGTTAATCCAGGGAGGGTTGAATTGTCTTATGAGCTGACGATTGGAATCGTTTTGGGATTGGGTGACGTAAATCAATTTTTCGTGTACGGTGGATTGTTATTTTTGACAAAGGTTTGCGATATGTATCTAATTTATACGTACAGCGCCTTGCTACTTTTAACCCTTTGCGCTCCTATGTCGAGCGAGGCTCGACAAAAATATACCAAAATTAGAAAATTCGAACTGCAAAGGGTTGAAGTATCCATTTATCGATCGATTCTAATTAGTGTTCTCCAATTATGTTTCGAATTCGTACATGTCAACACGTTCAGTGTTCCTTATATCGAAGAACACCAGGTACAAGGCCATTGATGGAATAATATTCGAGCACCGTGGTTTCTTCGAAGAGTCGTAAATCGCGCAATGTTTACGGTCAGGTCATCGACCGCGAAGCGTTTCGTCATCTTGTTTATATCCTCGAATACCTCGCGCCAAATGTTTCGGTGACGTAGAACTAGTTTTTGCCGCAATTCGGATTTCCCTCATTTCGATCCCCTCTCGTTACACGACCATTGTCCCAGTCGCGTTTTGTCCTTCGCCGTGGCAATGCGCATCAGTGTCGCGTGAAACGTCGCGAAATTTGAGTATCGCGTGTGCGCTCCATTTTTCACGTATATTCGAAAGTCGAGTGCTATTTCTGACTCCTTGGGTGTTTTGTTCGCGCTGTGTTGGCCCACCAAAATGGATCGTTTGCAGTCGTTTCACGGGTCGACGGGATCCTGAGAGATACAGGTATGGAATTCATTGTATAAATATTGATATTAACCGCTTGAGCGTCGAGGTGCAACACCCGACGTAGTTTGCGTTTCATATTCGCCAGTCGTGAATCAACGGGCGCAATTCGCGAGTACGTGCTAATTTATGGAACATTTTTCCGGGAATGTTCCCCTGGCGTTTCTATTTAAATGTATATACAGTCGGTCACGAAAAGATTCGAATGTCGATGCTATTTCCATTTTTAATCTCTTGAGAGACAAATTTCATATGGGCATTTTTGTTTGTCCTGATCGAATACATACAAAATAATTCAATTTTTATCTGTAAATCGATTTTAACATACGTACATGCTGTTTCACTTTGATATTCTATATTTTGTTAATTCTAGAAGATACGTCTTAACTTTTCATTTGTAGAATAATTACACATATTGTCAAAAAATTTTCGCGACCGACTGTACCCGTGTTAGACGATTCTCGTGCTTTTAATTTGAAATGGATATAAATTTTAATCACCTTGCGTAAATAAATTCTCTGAGATGCTTGTTACAATTCGCGAAACGTTCTTTGTGTATTTCCTACGAATCTAATTTTGCGAGGATATTCCTCCCGGTACGACGTCCTTGATATATTCATCGACATTATCCGAAACTGATAGGGTGCTCGTCGCTGTTAACCCATTCACTGCCAACTACGTTTCGTAGTCCAAATTGATTGCAATTACTCAAGGGATAAGTTTACAGCCTTTTGAGTCACGAATTATTGCAAAAGAGGGTCGTAAATTTTCTTTTTAAAACAATAAATTTAATATTACTTGTTATTAAAATAATAACCTAGATTACACATCTGTATTAAATCTTGGCGCCCAAGGCAAGAACTTTGAAAACGCTTTGTTTGGCAGTGAATCGGTTAAACGTTACGCTTTACTTTTGTTTCTTCGAATTAATTAACCGAATATTTTTGCAAGTTTCGAAAAACGTGGCACGGAACATTGAAAACTGAACCCTGTTTCCGTTTCGAATTCCCACTGGAAGCGCAATTTCCGTGCCTAGGGCGTTCTGTCTCTGGCTGATAAAATCGTTCAATCGCTATTACGTGTGAAACGAAGCGACTCCAATTAACGAATGTAGTTCACGGCGGGGGCCCATTAATACATTTGTTTCTGCATTCATCATGCGATCGATTCCGAAACCAATCTACTCACGATGGACGAAACAATATTGCGAATCAATCGACCATAATCATTTTCCTGGACTTCCTTTCCGAGCTCTCTCTCTCTCTTTCTCTATAGTTCAGCTCGTTCTTTCCGTTTCTGGAACACACACGGACGAATTCCGCGTCTTTCCCCCTTTCCCTTTTTCCGGGGAAAGCATTTTCTCGATCGAAAGCTCGCTCGTCGAATATCAATGTCCCGAGCCACTAGCCTCGAAAACGTGGACGGAGATACGCCTGTTGCGAGAAGGATGGTTACATCGATTCGAGGGGAGTTAATAAGCCGGAAAGGAGGCACGAATTCTCCGAGAGGGAACTGAAAAACAAATCGAGCGTGTCCTAAATCGTCGGTCGTATAAAATCAATATATTAAACGTAGAAATTAATTTTGTGCCTTTCCAAGATACTTTTACTCTTCCCTCAGTTTCGCGACTCAAGAAAGCAGACAAAGTTGCAAAACCAAATGTGTGTTTCGCTATCGTGAACTTTTATACTTTAATCTACAATTAAAACAATTAAACGCAAAATGCACTCGTAATTTAACGTACCAAACTAACGAGCAAATACTTGTACTTAAACTACGGTAGCTTCGATGCTGAAATTCTGTCTTCTTTCTTCGATCGATCGACGACGATCATAGTCAATTTAAAACGCCAATAAGATTATCCTCGCGCAATGGAACACGTAGAACGTCAGGAATAGGACTCTCAGAAACGGGACAGGATTTACATAGTAGTTTATTAATATCTTCGTGCAACGATCATTGAGAACGCGGAGTGTGTTTGTATTCTTTTTTTCCGCTGGTGTATAACGTTTACAACGGCGTTGCCGCGGATCTCGAATCGCTCGTATAACGTTACGAACACTTGGTAAATCCTTTTGTGGGTATTACGTGCTTGTTGAGGAAACAACTGCAATAATGCTATCATAAATTCAAATTATTGCGGTTGCCGCAAGATCTTCGCTACCGCCATCTCTAGAGCGTGCAGTGAACCGTGCTTCTGCTGCAGAGGGTTGCCCGTGGTCTTCCGGTGATCTTAACCATCCCCGCGTATACTCTGTACAGTTCTGCTAATGTTTTACGACTGCAACAAAGTAGAGTCCCTGGTTATGTTTCTCGAAGCAATTATGGAGCCCGCCGAAGGGCGAGGAGAAAATGCAGGAAACGTATATCGTTTAGCGATCTCACTGTATGTGACTTCTTTCACGGTAACGAGTGGAAGACTAGGGTATCGATTCGCAAGTTCGTTCCAATATTACGCAGCGATAACACTAAAACAGCGAAGGTTTTTTTTTTAAATTAGTATTCTTGGGACAGGGAAGTAGGTTTCGGTGTTGAGGGTGTACAAGCAATTATCGTAGCTAAAATTCAAAAATTTTTTTTCGAGACTTAAATACAGTAACAATTAAAAAGCAATTTTCCAGTCGAAGTATCGGACTTTGAACACGAAAAGAAAGTAATGGAAATTGATGATCGTTTCGTTTATCGACGTTTCCCTGATGTATAATTAAAGTATAACCCGCGTTCGCAGATGTTGATACCGTAAAATACTATAATTAGTTGTTTAAGAGTCGCGTGACACTCGACTTGTGCGACTGATAAATTGCACGAGACGCATAAAACGTCGCGTCTCGACGCGCTCCCTCAATTTTCTCGACGTTTATCGGAGCTCGCGACACCGACACGTTACGTTCTGTTTCGAATCTGGAACGCGATGAATATTAACGAGACGGGAGTCATTGTACCGGAACGGAACGGCGACGGAAGAGTGTGTTCGCCGCGGGGCGTGCAAGACGACACGACACGACACGACACGACACGCGGAACGGAGAAGATTGTGTACATAAGATTTAGCGTCTTGAAACGCAATCTCGGCTGGATGGTTAACTGCGGTACGCGATACACGACTGCTGCGTGCTCCCCTGTCTAAATAATTACGGCGTCGCGGATCTCCGAGATCCAGAGACGCCGGAATCTCTTGCCTTTTACATTAAAAAAAGAAAGAAAAGACCTCGTTCTTAGGTAATCGAGTTGTAAACTTTCCAAGTTCTTGTTTTCTACAGGGTGCAGGCAGTTATTGCAAATCCCTTAATGTATCATTGGCATTTTTAAATATGTTTCGATACAACAATTTATATAGATATCGAGTTATATTTACATACAAAATCTAGAAAAATATTCTTGAATTTTGGATACGACCCTTTCCGAATCGCGAATGGTTAGCTTCGGTCTGCGTCTTTCAGGATATATTCTTTCGGCTGCGAATCTCGAGGGAATGTTTCCGAAAACAAACTTTATTTCCGCGAAACTCGAATCTAGGGTCTAAGCCAACCCTGATCCCGCTTTCTCGAAGATTGAATCCCAGACTGATCTATTTTTCCAATAGTCCTTCGGATGCCTAGTCGTCTCGTTTGCAGTTTTTCGGATCGAACGGTATTACGAGTTTGTCGACGATTTCCTTCCTCGTAGCGATATTATAATGTACCCGGAAGTTTCTTGTACCGCTTATTCTCTCGATACCAGCCCTCTATATCTCTCTCTTTCTGCCTCGCGACTCTACTTGGCTCCGCAGCCAACGTCGATTTCTCATCGTCAGCCGTTTCTAGCTACCTTTATGAACTCGGGGAAATGATTAACGAGTAAAAATATTGTACGGAATCGGGAACACGAGGTTGCGCGTTCGCGGGGGTAGGATTATCGAGCGGGAACCTGCAGATTCTCTGTCTCCAAGGACCGTCCTCTAGGAACCGATACGAATCAATCTCGTTGGGCACGGCTCGCGTCGAGTTTCATTTCGCTTTAGTGATTTCCCGCAAAATTTTTATCCGTGGCTCGTCGAGTACGTATCGAGTCGCGAACGGCGCTTCTCTCGAGAATCCCACAAATTAATTCTCGGCCTGTGCCGACTATATTCGATATTTATTCGCAAAGAAACAAATGCAAACTCGAATGTACTCTCATTTTCCACGCATATTTGCCATCTCACAGGCAATCGATGAATTAATAATGCTTTTTCGAGTTCCTTTCGATTTGAAACGAAGGCAGCGCCTTAACAGTCGTTCCACACGTTCCAAACCTCGTTTCGTCGCGACGCGACGAATTAAGGGCGAGTTCGCTTGTCTCTCCGCTCGCGTAGGTCACGTATATCGATGGAGCGCACGCAACATTGCCCGCATCCGGCGTCTTCCTGAATTGCAAATACATTTTATTCGTATGCTCAATGGTTGCGCGACGTTTCACCGTCGTGTGCTCTCGCGAATTCGATTCCAGGGAAGCTTTTAAGCGTGAAACTCCTGGGTAACGCATGGCAACAATTTTCTGATCGAGAGCTCGCCCCGCGCTTGTTGAATAGACTATAATGGCCCGGGACGGTTCCGCGAATAGTTTCCTCGCTCGCCTATTTCCCTCTTTCCCATCTGTGAATTTCTCGTCGAAATTACTCGCAGCTGCGATCGAATAAAGCCGGAAAAAGGAGCGCGCAGTTTACCGATGAAACCGTGCGCCCATTCAAGAGGTGCGACCGGGTTACGTAGGTTTTTTCGCGCTTCGCCGCGTGTCCGTTGCCTGTTAATGCTTCACCGGCCGGTCACAACGCCGGGCTATGCTCGAATGGTTCCACTCTTTTTCGTCCAAAAAATTCCCTGTTGTTAGAGGCCAACACTTTGGCCATCCGTCTCGATCGACGTTGAAACGATTCGTCTCGTTCTTGACTCGGTGACTCTTCGTTAGTTTTTAATTAGAACTCGCCGGATACCTGCCGTAAATGATTGAAACAATTGTCTGCCGTTTTGGAAAGAACGCGAAAAACGAAATTGCAGTTTGTGGAAGAGCGAACGGTTGCTGTTTCTCGAAGCACTGAGTTTACATTACATTCACATTCAGTATGGAATAAGAGAACGTTGAACTAATTTTATTCTCCACCCGTATGCGCGATGTGTGTACCTTCTTTTTTCGGGAATGGTCGCCCTTTCTTCCGGGTGAAGATTCCCCGAAATACCTCGCGAATCCAGCGAAATTCCGGCACGGATTAAAAGGCGAAATAAAAGGGAATAGGAGACAATCTATTCCCGCGATATTTGCTCGGGAAAATATCCGCAGGACGGGTCTGCGGACGGGGAGCGAGCTGCGAAGCTGCGATTTCGGTGCTACGGTGGTAAGGTCGTTTAGATAAAAGGAAGGGAAAGGTGCGATATTGCAGGCGTATCTCGCCGCTCGTCCTGGGACCAATACCCGTTTCGAACTCTTTTCTGCGATTCGCAACGAGATTCGAACCCTTACGAGGCGAGAACCCATTTCTCTCTCTCTCTCTCTCTCTCTCTCTCTCTCTCTCTCTCTCTCTCTCCCCCTCTCCTCGTGCCTTTTCTTTCCTCGACGGATGGCGCGTCGTAAAGCCTGCGTCGTCGAACAGCTTTCTCAAAGGATCCGCACACACGGCCAGATTCCTCGACAGACTTCTGAGTCTCGGGCAAATCCTGACAGCCACGTTGGTTGGAGAGGTTCGCGCTGGCTCCTTGAGGAAATTCGATGGTCCCGTGAGTCATCGCGATTGTTCTTCCGCCCTTTTATTTTCCGATAAGAATTTCCGATACGCGCCGAATTCGTCGCAATCCTTCCGAGAGCACCTTTCGTTATTTCGCTCTCTGGGACGCGCCAAGTCCCTTCAGACGTTCGTTTCCTCGGCGGATTTTGTCAGGGTGCGCGTGGAACGTTTGAGAAAGCGTCGGGATTCTCGAGAGTTGCCGCATTCGTGTTTTCAGAGGCCCTGGATAGCCCGTGTGCGACGTAAATTGCAAATTCGCGTTGTTTTGGGATACATTGGGCGTGGGAATTAATTCTGTGCGTTTCAGAAGCAACCTGTACCTGTCCTTTGTGTAATAGCACAGTTATAGTACGGGTATGGCGATCCCGAGGTGCCCGAGCTTCTTGGGGGCCCATTGGGCCTGACCGAAAAAAACTGACGGCACAGAATTAATTTCCACGTCTAATAATACACCCTGGGCTCCTTTTTTCGCGAGAGCCATGAATTCCGCCATCCCAAGGTATTCGCTCAGTCGGAGATTGACCAGAAAGTCCGCGACGTAATCTTTGCGATGCAAATAGCGAAACGTGGAAATCGCTGGAGAGTTTAACCAGTCGCATTCTTCTTTCCGGTTACATCGAGCGGGAAACAACGGTGGTAATTTAATTGGGACGGAATCGCTTGCCACCGAGACCAAGAGACGCTCGAGTTTGTTGAACTTTGTTAAAACGGAAATGCTTGTCAGTTGGAGTTTTAAACGAATGAAATTGCGGTCGAAACTTACATCGAGATAAAATATACTTCATTTTGGTTGTACTATTGCCGTGTTTAATTCAGCCTGGAGGAGACGAATCTGTTTATTTCTATAAAAAGATTGCCGAGCATCTTATCAAAACCGAATAAAGAACAAATCAAGGAACACAAATAGCTGTGGAAGCATCGTTGACGAATTTTAATTTCAAAGGAGGAAAAATACCTGTACATATTTTATACTCTATATTTTGTACTCTTTGCAATTATTCATGAGAGTCAATGCTGCAAATTATTACTAAAGATAGTCCACGATCTAGTTTCACAATTTATAACTCAAATACACTGCGTATCAAAAGTATACGAACAGTTGGCAGTTGGATATTGGAGGTTTCAGTATATACAGTAACGTTAATTGTTTCCATATTGAAATATAACAGGTGTCCAGTATTTTTTTAGCACGTAAAACTGGTTTTCACGAAAAACTATTTTAAGCCACTGAAACCTCAAAAATCCATAATTTTGACACGCAGTGTACGTCCGTTTATTTTACTTGCTCGGTTATCGATTAATCGAGCTCGCACCGTCGCTGTTTCTTAGAGATATATAAATAAAAAGATTCTCCATACCTCGTCGATTCGGCGCAATTTCAAGTTATCGATAACTTGGGTAAACTGCGACGTTCGGAGAAACGGAATCGTCAAGCCGCAAATCTCCCCCGGATGCAATCGAGTACCGCGTCAAATTTCCAAAAGCCCGTTTCACGAAAATCCCAAAGTTGCAGGTGCAATTAGAGGCGTCCGCAGATGCGTCGACTCCCACGGGAGCCGGATAGTACGTAATCCCGGAGTTCTGATCAAGGATGATCACCGCGAAACACGAAACGAGAAAAGCTACGTGTCGATTGGGTCTCGAGACTGGCCGAGGGTGAGGGGAAAAATATCTATCGTCCAAATTTCTCGTCGAACGACGGTTAAAGCCGCCCAAAAATCATTTCGAACGCGTTCGACGAAAAATCTCGTACCTTTTGGAACGTTACTGGAATGAAATGGTGATCGAACAACGCGATAGAGTCGAATCTCGACGAATTGAAGATAGCCAGGTCGACCATAAACCGCGTGCCGTTCATTTCGAACGTCGTCTGAACGAAAAATTAATATTACACTTTATCTACTGGGAACTTATTTACGGGATTTTAACCTCTTCAACGAACGCATGTAGGTGAAGGGGTTAATACAATTAATTTCTAAATGACTAATTTCTAAACGAATAGAATTCAAATAGAAAATAGCTGAAAGGGTTATATTTTTAATAATAACGAGTAGTTTCTATTTTACATACTTTTCAAGTACCTGACCTGATTTTCGAATCGGAAAAAGTGGAAAGGCTCCTGCTAGCGTGTCAGTGCTCGAAACGGTTGAAAAATCTTTTTGATCGTCGGATCCAGAGAATCGAGTGCCCGTTACAGGTTGCACAGTCGCGAAAATACTCGTTTCACGAGGCTCATAGGTACGTGTACGTATTGCCGCGCAAATATCGGCAATTTGTCGCTGGGCCGATTCCCTAGCGGCGCCGCCCCTCGCTTTTGCCCCTGTTACATAACCGCCACCAGCCACCCCTGTGTAGCTGCACGGTTATCAGCCCCACGTGCATACACAGCCGTTCAAAAGTCTCGTTGCGCGTGTTAATGAACAAGAAATTCATAAATTCCGCTGTTATAGACTGATTGACACAAAGGTTCGCATGAAATTGATTGCTGGGACCTTCGTTTTCATTAACGCTTTCGGGTCTCTATTTGATTAATCTCTTCGATAGTCTGCGACGTTCCCATTTTCACCTTTTCCGATACGACGTGCTCCGTTTGTCTAATGACATTAACTTGCATTCGTCTCACGATGAAAAAAAATATTGTACAAATAAGTAGTGTTACTACTTATTTCTATAAACTACGGTTTCGTTTTAATATCCCTTTCCATTTTTCCAAAAAAAATTTCTGAAAAGCTACCATTTTTCAACCGTTCGAATCAAATCACTCCCGTAATTCATCGACTTTGCAAACACTGCGAACGTCGTGTCAATTTTTAATCGAAAAGTTTCTTTCCGTTCCGTTTCGAAGCGTCAGGTTCTCGACTATTTTTCGGTTCGGTTCGATCATCCAACGACAACCCCCACATCTCTTACCGTTTGTTCATCTGTCCGCGGTCAAGAGCGCCATAGCTCCCCTTGATCGCCACCGTCAACTTTCCGGCACCTGTCTTTTTCCTCTTCATTCTCAGGCTTCCCATCTTCCTCGTCGAGAGACTCGGCTGTCCGGTCATCTATCAATCTAACCGCGCACCTTTTTCCGGTCGAAATCCCGAGCGAAGCGTGGGTGAACGGCCGCCCGCAGCACCGCGGTCGTTTGTCCACGAGCAACAGCGAGGGAGATGGTTCTCTTAGCACCCCGTGAATCACCCCTTTCTGCTGTATTCGCCGATGTATAACGGTTGAAAGCCTCGATCGAGAATTTATACCCGCGGGTGGGGAAATTCGAGCGCTCGAAATAGATGGCCAACGATATGGACCGATGCTTGTCACCTGCACAACCCCCGAGAAAAACAGCTTCGTCGCCTTCCTTTGTCCAAGAATCTCGTTGATTAACTCCTGCTCGTTCCTACCAGCGATCCGCTTCTCCTTCGCGTCTTCGGGAATTTATCGAGCACGCGAGACCCCTCGCGGTCTCTATCGTGCAGCGTTTCCTCGATACTTTGAAATGATATTGCGTGTTTGTTAAATGTGCATAGTACATTCGAAACTTGTACTTGGAACTAAATATCAGTTTCATGCCAACTTGATATTATTACTTAGAGGGGAAGTCTGGTTCAGCCAAGGTTTTTTACCAACACATATCATTTTAAAACAAAAGTATTACACGAAAGTATTCTCCACATGGTTAGGAAGATTTTTAAGCAAACACAAATAGACGATTTCTTAGACCTGTTACATCAGACTCCCCCCTTAATATGCCAAAATCGAAACAATTCTTTCTAAGGGAAAATCTCTCCCACTCTGAGTAAACTTCGGGGCGGAGAGCTGTGCGTGCGAGGAAATTTGAATGTAAATCATACGATTACCCTACAGCCACGAAAAAAGGGCGGAATCCCAGGACGATTCCTTGTAGGCGTTCGCCTGCTGGGTGGGAGAATAAAAATCTCGAGGGATCGGTGGCGTTTCCGCGGAAGCGAGGCGTTTAATCTGGCGAACCCCCAGAAAGAATTCAGCGAGCCAGAAGGGGTAACAAGCGAACAGACAGAGGCGGAAGATTTGAGAATCTTTTCCTATCTTATTTACCAGATCAAAGGGGAACACGCGAAAAATCTGGTCCCGATAAGTCGGGAGGATGTACCCTCGAATTCTAATATATTATATATACCTTTGCAAACTGCGATAACGTTCGTAATATACAAAATCAATATATCTATTAGTTTCTGTAATTCCTAATGACAATTGTGCGTCAACCTCTGCGAGTATATAAATTATCTAACTGGAATTCAACCTCGAACCTAGATCCAGTGGTTCGAGTACATAAATTAGCTCTTCGGAAATGACGTTGGAGAGCATCAAAGTTTCGTTCAATTAGTAGTTATTGCATACAGCGTTACTATATCCCGATCGACGTATTCAAAGAGTTAAATTTAATTACATGTTCGAGGTTCTTCGCGTCCGTCTACGGTACCACCTCGTCTCTCATTGTAATTACTCGAGAAACTGTGCGACCGCCATAGTGGTTACAGAATTCCAAAAAAAAAAAACTGAATCGATCGTCTTGGTTTCCCGAACAAAGAGCAATCTAGCGGCGGAAGTCGCGCAATTAAAGGGGGCAGGGAGGGGGACGCGAATTTCCCCGAGTTCGCCAGACTGTTGACCGTTGGAGCGAAAATAAAAATCCAAAGAGGCGACCGGTCGTTTCCTTCGGGGGAAAGTGTACTATATCGTTTAATCGGTCGAATGCGAATCACGAGAAGAACGTACAACGGAGCGACGTGATGGCCGAGGAAATAAGTACAAATGAAAATGGAAGGAACACTATCGCCGTCTGCGATATTCCCGTCCCCCTATTTTCTACCTTTATTTCCCGTTTCTCGTGCCACCCTTTTCGCTCTTTCCCGGGCGACGTTCAGTTCTTGTGAAAAGCATTGATTTTCAAACGAAGTTTCTTGAATCGATTCCTAAAAAAATTAACCAGAAATTCATCGCCGTTTACAAGTTTGCATTCAAAGTAGTATGTATTCTACTTCGAAAACCGTGACAATACTCCAACCTTTTCCATTTCGCGTTTCTAAATAAACAGAGACGTCTCAGCGTCCGAACACGCTCCTTTCGCAAGATCGGAGCCGAATGCGAGCGATAAAATGCTCTGTTCTCCAGGAGCAGAAGCCCTTTCCATTTCCAATCGATTTATTCAAGCGCACACAAGGCGAAAGACCGTCATCGCGATCCATTGGAGACGGACACACGATGAAATATCCACGGGACACCTCGAACGCCACGCTAAGGCGTCTCTTCGACCGTGAATAAAGAATACAGGCCGTTCTCTTAGCCGAGGCTAAGATTCTTGCGGTAAAATAGAATTCCGATGCGACCCTGTCCGATCTATAAATGTTCATGCTCCAAGATACTTTTAACCAGAATATTCAACGTTGTGCAGTCATGACTAGGCTACTGTGATTGAAAAACAAAGAAACGGAAAAATAATAAAATATTAGTTGTAATCTTTGTTCGATTGTCCAAAAGAATAAATGGAGCTATTTGTGATATTCCCGATATAGTCACGATGATTGTCAACGTAACGAAGATCCTTAACCCTATGAGCTACGTTTACTGTAGGATCGTGAATGCCATATTCGGGTATAAAATTCTTTGCGCCTTTTCATACAACCTGTCTGACTCCTGTTTTCCATGTTCGATTCGAATTCTGTACCGCGCGTCTCATACGTTGTGATAGGTTGAAGGATTAATCCTACATTTAAAACGGCACTTGTCAATCCCAATAGCCACCGCAAGTGGCGAGTTCCACCAAAGCTACTCGTCTCATTCACCAAAGCATAGTCCTTTGCCTCTCATTGTCGCGTTAATAATCGAACAAGCACGGATCCCGGCGAAGCTAGCCGCTCATTCGACTATCGATTTCACGGTTAGAAAGCCGCTGGTAATGGGAATCGCCGCCGAAGTAGTTCCTTTACGAGCTACCGACGTTTTCGAATCCCCGTTCCTCAATTGCGTCCTAGAGTCCTTTGTACTCCGATAAGAAACACACCCAGGAAGCGTAATTCGCCGATTTTTGTGAAACTTTTGCAGAAAGTAGGCGTTTTAAGATTAATAAGTAGGGTTGGTACTGTACTGTACTATTCTACTGTCCTTTCACGCCTCAGGTTTTCGTCATACTCGTTCTCACAGTACGAAAGAAAAAACGTCTGATAATTATGCATGAACCCAATAGTACAATCGACGTTCGACGTAAATCGATTCTGTTAGTGGAAATTAATAACGGATTACAGAGACATCCCGTTCACTGTGTTCTGGACGACTATTGGCTCGCCCGATAAATTATGGCCGACGAATGGATCTGAGACGATGGTTCGGCACGATCCATTTTTCATCGGGATTCGAACTTTGAGAGACGATTTCGATATACCGCCGCGATCCGGGATAAATTTCCGTGCAATTTCAATACGGGATCATTCCCCTTGTAGACGCAACCCTCCCTCTTTACCGGAGGCTCGTGTATACACTGCAGAGCCACAGGGGCGGGGAGTAAGACGAGTGGATGGGAATCTCGCCGGATATTAAAAATATCTTCCGTCGGCAACGGACAGCGATCGACTTCCGGTTTATCCGTTTTACTCTATTTTTAAGGCATCCCGAGAGCTCGATTGGTCGTTCCCGAACCATGAAATGCCTCCCGTACCCCTACTATCTGCTCCTCGTTCCTTGCTTTTTCGTGCCGAGTCTCCAACGGTGACGCGTCGGGATCTCCGAGTTGTTTGAAATTTTCTTGCGCGTTTCGTTATTTGACAAAATTCGCGTTACATCATCCGCTGCCTCGTCCACGCGATGCGACGTTTATCTCGAAGATTGGTCACTTCGTTGTTTTACTATCATTGAATTAGTCGTTACGGTTGTCGCAAGATGGTAGGTTTCTTACAAGATTACGAGAAATGAAAAGAACACAAAATTGGGTATTTTTTGAGAGGGTACACATTTAACTGGCACTTGTCAATCCCAATAGACACCGCAAGTGGCGAGTTCCACCAAAGCTACTCGTCTCATTCACCAAAGCATAGTCCACACAGTTGTCACATAGCGTGTCGGCCAACCGTGCATCATTCTCAATTATTTTAATGCACCTGAAGGAAAAACGGCATCGCTCGACCCATCTCAAATTTAATGCTCTCTTTCGAGCTGAACAAATAGGCGATGTTTCAAGAGCGTATGCGCCCGTTCAAACACCGAAAATTCCTAGAGGCTTTTGGTTCTCCGCATTTAGGTTGCCCGTGGAAAGCTTTAATTGCCATACTCTTAACCCGCGCTACTGTTTACGTTAATTTCCCTCGCTGGAGAACAACTACTTCGTTTCCAGCGCCGGAAGAAGTCGCTAATGGCTGAAGTTAGCGCGGGATGCGTTCGCGATAAGCGTCGTTGCGCGTACGAGAATGCGGAAAAAGCACAGACGGAAATTGCTAGGTACGTTATCGCGACCGTCGATAAACTAAACGCAGAGCAGTAATAGGGCATATTCAGCTATTTTTACAGTTGCCGAGCTTTGACCGAATATCGTTCGTGACGTGGTCTAAATTTTGTTACCAGAAAAGATTCAAAAATATTGAAATCAGTATTAGATGAGAGTCTTTTCGAAAACCTCGAACATTCTGAAAAGATAGATTTTGAAACGATAACCGAAAGATGGAAAAAGATTATAGAAGCGGGATCGTTCGTACGTTTAGAATTGAAATAAACGTAAGCTTTCGTTTCGTTAACACTGTCATTACAAATAGTTTCCATCTTCTCCATCAACTTGTATCCCTCGCTGACGTTCGACCGATAATCGAATCCGCGGGCACGAAAATCCGCGGTTACGCGAGCTGAAATCGAATTCTCTTGGAAATCGGGTCGCCAAACAGTCGATTCTCGTGCACCAACGCGTCTAATTATTAATAATGCGACGAGTCAGCGTGTAGACGGATGACTGTTGGCCGTTCGAGTGGGATTGGTTGCGCGGGACATGCATTACGGGCCACGGTGTCCGTAGCTTATCAATGGGACATCGTTGAAATTGCGTCCGTTTGATAAACGAGATCCGTTCGACGTATGACTCTCGCTTGGAAAAGAATTGGCGAGATACGCCGCTGTCGGGCGAATACGCGAAGCGGATTGAAAAGCTTCGGCGGTGAATAGGGGACATTGGTTCTATGTCGTAGGCAACGGCCATTTGAATATTAGAACGTAAGGAAGAGAAACTTGTGTGAGTGGTTCGATTCGATCGGAGGGGAAAGTCTGGACTTTGATCGCGGTGTACGTTTCGTGGCAGGGGTGAGCAACCTTTGGCGACGGTTTGCCATTTCAGCTATTCCTCGTGGAACCAATCGGCTTCGCTGAAATGCACAGAGACGCTTTCGATGAATAGACGAGAAAGTATCTTTAACACGTTGGTCGCCACATTGCCGAGAAATGGATGACAGGAATTTTCATTAAGGAATTACACAAATTTACTCCGAAGGTGTGGCATTAATCGAGATAAATCTGGATAGGATTCGTGAATTTGGCAAGGTGAAGAAATAATATACTACGACGTGTTGATAGGATAATTTTAATATTTTATAAATTACAATTTTTGTCGGGTTACTAAAAGCATAAATTACGTTGAGAAATCGAAGATATAAGTTTCAAGTGTAAGAAATGTAGAACGGAAATGCAGAAATGTTTGGAAATGTAGATCTTTTGCGGAACGTTCGGTTTTTGGCTGCTTTTACGAGATCCACGGATCCTTTCGGCGAGTTGCTGGGAGATTTCGGCTCGCAGGATCGAGAATCGAAAAGCAGAGTCGAAGGGTCGGCGAGACTCGTAAATCGGCCGCGGGGGCCGGATCTCCGTTTCGCATCGAGGCGTCGGTGATACCGTACCGCGGTCACGTACCGACCGTTTCAAAATCCAATTTGTCGTTGATGTTTCGATGTCGGTGCGGCACCGGCGCGATTACGTACAGGACGAACTCGTTAAAGTTCGAAGGAATACGGGGCCTGGCGGCCGTGGGGGCTGCTTCGAGTCGAGGGGAAACGAAAACGCTGCAGAGCACGGGAATAGTCTGCAATCCTGACGCGAGCTAACCGAAATACTGGAACATGTAGCGCACGGACCGAGGGAGTGGAAGAGTAACCGGCACCCCAGGCGAATTTGCTGGGTATCCGTAAAAACCGCTCGTAAAGCCGAGATACGTTCTCGAGGAGAACGTGGCTTAATATCGAACCGATCAGGGGAATATTGATCGCGCCAGGCCTCGTTTCGTCGCGACATTTCCTCCCTCCTCCGTTCGGTCCTCGTTACCGAGCGATCTGAAATTACGCGTCTCGAATTTCTCCGTACACAAAATGCATGTTATCCGTTCGAGAATTGTCGGCGGTGATTCTTACGCGGGGATAATATCGTAGTTTTAAAATGGCGGAGCGATTCCAGCAGCTGTGCGATGGCATTATTACTAACGGATTACGAGACGGGGAACAGACTTCCCGTCTCGAGGAGAAATTTCCTGGCCGTCGTCGTTCACCGTTCGGTCTGTTCCGTCTGTTCCAGTGAAATATCTGAGGGAGGTGACGCCGTACTTCAGGAAGGCTTCGATCATCCAGGAAGTCGGCTGGGAGCTGCAGCGCGGTTTCCTCAGCGCGACGCCTCCTCCGCCGAAGTCACCACCGCGAGCGGATACTCGTTATCTGCCGCTGCAACTCTGCAGACTCACCAGGGCTCATCCTTCCTCCGATACTGGTAAGTACTCTCCAAGAATATCGCGCGAGCAGCCGTGCATGCACGGGTTACCTGTGCGATCGAGCTCGGCGTGTAATCGCGAACGGTGATCCGTCTTGTATTATATTCGTCGAAATCGAGATAAATAGCAACGAAAAAATGTAAATAGAAGAATTGTTTCTATTTACTCGTTAAAAAGAACGAAACGTTTTAGCGTGCAAATTATTTCACAGTAACAAAAATAATGAGTTACAAATTATAGTCGTAATAACAGAATTACCTGAAAGTATTATTTAAACAAATAAGTTCGTCTATTCTAATAAATTTGTTGTTTTAATGCGACCAGTAAGCAAAAGCATGACAACGTTTCGATGATAAAATTATTTTTCTTTCGCGTCTATGAATCGATTAACTCGATTACGTCGCGCGGGCACTTCGATTCCAGCTCTTGCTAACCGGGTCGAGCGTCGTTCCTCCCTCATAAAAATTCGGAAAAGCTTCTGAATCCGGAGCGGGGAAACGAGAAGCGCGTCGACGTAACGACAAACGTCACCAAGAAGGCAGAGCGCGTTAATTAACGTTGGCTCCCGTTAAAAGGGATCCCTCTGAGAAGAAGCTGACAACCAGCGGATGGCTGTTTCGCGATATCCATCTCTTGCGCTTTTCCCAGTTGCTTTGAAGCTGGATGTCCCGCGTCTTTCGACATCTTTCGAAACGCCGGCGCCGCCTAGAAAATGTAGCTTCGAATGATACCTAAATAAAAGTGCAGCGCGGATAGAAATACGTGACAGCTTGTGAACAATGAAATTGCAGTGGGAATGAACATTAATATGCGAACATTAAAAGACTTGGATTTACAGTCAGTCCTATAAATATTCATACGTCTATTAAAGAATTCTATCTAAATTGAATGACAGGTTTAGTTAAATTAAAATTCTTAAATTGAATTAAGGGACGAGAGGACCCTGTAGAATTTAATTAGTTATATTTAAATATTATGATTAATATTTTTGGTTTTAAATATAATAAGTTTAATTGGGAGGATTTTAAAATTTAATAAACATTAATATTTAATTATCAATTTAATTTAGACAGATTTCTTTAATAGGTATAGCAGGTACGAATATTCATGGGACTGACTGTATATTACATACATTCCCAGTAGTTCTCACACGAATGAATTTGTTACTCAAACATCTCTACGCGTACCAATTCTTGCTACGTTTTAATTTAATCGTTTACAAGCAGTTGCACGCATTTTAATTCCTTTGCATCGTGCCACGCGCTATCCTGTACTACTCGATAGAGCACAAAACAATTAAACAACTTCTATATTTTACCATCTCGAAAGTTGGAGTACAAGGTTGCCGTAAAAAGAAGCGAGTCCGAGAACCATGGCGTCGCGGCGCGCAGCGTCGGGAAATCAAATAAGCGGTAGAGAGAATTTCTCTTGCCCTGCACGTTTAGAAGTAAACGTTTCAGCGGAACGTTCCCCGGGATTACGTGCGCGGCGCCGCGTTCTCGTGGGTGGGCGCGGGTGAACTGCATGCTTCTCTCGAGAACTGCGTGCTCAGCGACCGAGATAATGACAGCCATAACGCAATTAACTCGTTTCTGGGATTACAGTCGAACGAGCGCGCGCACGATGTGCCGCGAGTTTGACAGTCAATTATCGTTTAACGAAACGCGTCGGCGGGTAGCGCGAAAATATTCCTCGCGATTGTTCGTGTCGATGCGATAGCGGCATCCGTCAGAAATGTACCGATAATTATCGTTTATTATTGTTTTAATTGACGTGGACCAGGGCCTTCAGCCTCTGAGCAAACGCAATTAGATTCGCTCAATTTCTGTTCCCACGGATAATTAACCCTACTAATAATATAATTAAGTAGTAATATAATTAACATTACTTTTTCGGTATCGATTTTTCGGTAGAGCTTATTTTATTTTATTTCCGTTCATTTATATTACTTTATCGGTTTATTAGTATCGATAGGACGTGAATTCAACACGCGAATTCAGTACCACGTGAAATATTTTTGCATTCAATCGAAGAAAAGTGTCTTTAGGACTAGTTATTCGCCCCATCACAGTAGAAATACCTTGTTACCTTTATCAAAACACGAAAAACATTGAAAATTTCAAGTGTTCCTAAGTCGATAGCCAGGAGCTGGACAAACAGAATTATTCGACCCGAGATTTTTTTCCAAGAATGTCTTATGTTTTTCTTAGAGGAACTCTGGTCGCCGCGAATCTTTGATTTTTCAATAATAATGTCCCCGCTACGAAAGTCTCAGAAAACACGCGATCCACTGTTGCTTATTTACCGTGCAGATGTATTATTCAGTCCAAAGTACAGGCAGAATATTCCTCGCCCTTCGTCTCCCATTTTTCTCCGCGCTAAATAATTTAAATCTCTCCGTGCCCCGTCCCTTCGAACGATCTCTTTATTCCAAGGGCAGCTCGCGCATACCTAACTTTTCGACCGACACGAGACGGTTCTGAAAACTGGAAGACAATCGTGGAGGAGCTCGTTCGCGTGCATAAGTGGCAAGGTGGTAAGTGGCTCTGCGGTTGAATGGATCTAGTTTTCATCGAGATGCTGCCTTTGTCCCCTTTGCTCAGGGGACAGTGACAAAGAAAGGGTTAGAAAAGTGTGTCCTTCGTCCCTGCGATCCGCCGTCGAGTTAATGAAAGGCTAATGGGCTCTTAATCCCGTAGAGCCGGTCCCCTTGGTTGGCTCCCCTCTGATCGTCAACCCTCTGACGTTTCTTTTTCCATCGTTCTTCCGTCCCCTTCGCTGTCATCGGTATCTATTCGTTTTCTTCCGTACATATCAACCTCCTCTCACCTTTGCTCCGCGTTTCATTTCGTTCGAAAGTTTCATAAACGAATTCTCTGAATTTTGTCACGGTTATTTCGTCCTTGGCTTTGCTCTGCCGCCATTATCGAACAATTATTCGAGGGAGCTTTTTCTCTATTTTGTCCCCCTGGTCCCCCACGGATTTCTTCGTTTGTTCTCGGCTCGGAGTCTTTCTTCCGCTGGAAAAGGTTAGCCTCTTGAGAACGGTGTGATACCAGGCGTAGGGTTCGGCTGGTCGTAGAAACTGATGCGGAGAGGATGATAGGGGGTTGTCGGGAGGTAAAAGGGAATCGTTGCGGCTAGGAATTGAGGAAAGCAATCAGAAACGTGCTGTATCGCTCGTTCGTATCTGCCAGAGGGTTAGCTAAGCTGTGCCACAATGGGGGTGGCTGTTTCCGATACGTTGGTATTTTTTTTAAGTACACGCTGGCCGATCCCATTCTCCTCTGGGACATCGTCCTGTTTATTCTGCGTTGGTAACAGTCGTAAGCGTTATATCAGAACGAATGTACATGGATCGTCAATTTGTAATTTCTGTTATCGAGATAGAGCTATCGCCAAGCTTTGCTCGATATCAACGCAATTAAGGAACCTGTATTTACACCGTTCACGTGACCACGGCTCGCAGATCGAACCGAGCGTCGGTTTCCTCCCAATGGGAGCGCGTTTCGTTCGCTGGAACATATCAACGATGCATTAACGGATATTTTATGGACACGTCCGTGGCCAGACGCTAGACAGAACACGGTTCGAGTTCTCGATGAACGAGAAAACGAAGTTACCGTTTACCGTGGGCAAACACCGAATCGACGGTAGCCAGACTTGGCGTACGAGGAAAAACGGTGAAAATAAAAAAAAACCAGGGGGGGCTAGGGATGAAAAGTGGGTCGGTGGAATATCGGCTACAGTCGCTGGATCTATTCGAGAATTAAAACGAACTGGGTGGGCGTGCGAACGGTACAATGAAAATTGGCTAATTGAATTAGCGAACGGCTGAGAGCAACCGAATAGATAGAGGCTTCCATAATCCAGGGGTCCGTCAGATCTAGCCGCCGCGGGTTCCATTAAAAGAAAGAGTCGCGGGCGACCCTCGAACGATGCGAAGAATAGTTCCCGCTTCGACCAATTAATATCACCTGTTAATTGTACGAATATCGAGGAACACCGATTGGCCCGATGCGCGCACCGCGCGTTAATTTGCGAAATTCACATCGCCGCGAACGCATTTCCATTATCCGCGGATACGAACGTGCTTCCGTGCCGCTCTTTAATGAAACGGCGATGGCAAAAAACGGTTATTCATCCTCGCGCGAATTTTCATCGTGAACCGAGCCACGATTACGCTCGCGTCGAAGATTTCTTATAAAGAGAGGTCACCGAGCGTGAAGCTGATTTTTTAATCAGCATTTAGAACGTTAATACGACAGTTTATTTCTTTGCACGGGGACAATTATTAAAAGATTATTAATCTACGAAATTAATGCATACACCTGATAGATGAAAATGTAAAGTAATTCAAAGAACATCGACGTATGCGTATCACCAGCGACTTCACAGCGACCACTCGCGTTTTCGAATCGGTCAGAGGAAGCTTGACCCGATTCGAGGGGTCGCATCGCGATGCATCCCCGTTCGATCGCATTTCCGCTCAACGAGCCCTTTAATTAAGGCCCCGGAGTGGCCGGCACTCGAACGAAGTTCGCGATCAGGGCGTATTCGCGGGTTCGAGTGGCCCCCGATTCGATGTCGGTACCTCGGCGTACTTTCTTCCAGCCCCCTTGAAGCTCAGCGAAATCGAACGAACTTCTCATCGACGTATTTAGTCTCCTCCAGTCGATTCGCCCCGGCAGCCTCTTCCGCGTGTATTCTATTCAGAGGGAAACGCGCGCACGGACGCCCAGCGTCGCACAGACAGCAAGCTGGAAATCGGTGAGGGTCGGCGGAGGCGGCGAGGGTTCCGAGTCTGGCGGAGGGGCAGGCAGGACGGAGGATGCGAGAGTTAAATTAGTTTCCGGGGCAAAAGCTGGCTGCCGCCTGGTTTTCAGGGCTAACCCCGTGTATAATTCCAGAACAGCTCCATCAGGCCGGAACCCACGAAGAACCTTCCATCCAAACCATCTACCATCCACCGCTGACGCCGCCACCACCAACGCCGCCGTTATCAACCATCCCTCCGAACCCACCTCTTGGCCCGTCCTCTTGCGCGTTCGCCTCGCTAGACTTCGCGGGGGCTGCAGTTTGCGAAGTTAATTACCGTCGGATAATTGCGCTCTATATGCCGTCCGTCTGATTAATGATCGTGGATCAGCCGGTTGTCCCCTTTTGTCCTCGACCGGCTCGGACAGGTAGCGATCGCCTTCCGTTGATTGTCGCCGAAACGAGCCTATTTCGGCGTTGTCGTTTCCCCCGTCACGTTTCCAGAACGATATTTCGTTTTCGAGTTCCGTGGAGATGACGCTAGCAGATAAATCTTTAAATTAAACGCCTTTCGTGCCCTCGAAAACTATAATCTTTAATATGGCAACGTACGATACGATAGCCTATTTATTTCCGATGTTGGTGTTGCGAGTTCTGGTCGTCCAAGTCCGTGTCGACCATGTACGATCTAATTTAACCTCCGTGCATAAAGAGAAGGTACAGTAAATTTAACTACTCCGAAACCTGGTCCTTGTTCCAAAAATAAATAAAGATGAATTCGTCCGAACGTCGGGAGATGACCACGTGGAAGGTGCGCGAGCGTATCGCGGCGGTGGACAGAAAAGAATGCGAAAGTTTCACGGGGATGATAGTGGGACGTGCGAAAGGGAAAAAAACAGGAGGGCCATTGGTAACGAGCGTTCTGGAATTGCGGTGCTGTTATCGGTAACAAGCGGAATTGCATTGTACGCCGAAGCCCCTCTGGCGAAGCTCTCATTACCATCCCGCGTCCTGCGAATCGCGGCCGATGCAAACGCGAACGGTCGTGTTGGCGCGTGCACCGCGCGTGTGTAGCATGCGTACGACTATTATCACTCCGTGTAGACGGCGTAGACGACGTTGCGAGGCTCCCATTATCCTCTAATATCGTTACACGAGCCGCGCCGCCACGGTTTGTAGAAGCGACGGCCGCGATAATGCCGTAACGCTAACGACAACGATATCGTTACGGTGATCGTTGTCGTCTGTGTCGTCGTCGTCTGTGACGTATCACCGCCACTCTCGTTCCTCGAGTCGATCGTTATTTAATAACGGGAGGTTCGCGGAAACACGGCTCGAGCGCGTATCCCGATCCTGGGACGGGATGTCGCGATCTGGATGAGCGCTATCGAACTTCTCGATCGTTGGGAGATAGTTTAATCAACGCGGTGCGGTGGCAGCGTTAGTTCCGTTAGCTCGTCGTTAAGGTATAACTTTGAGAACTTTAATACCAGAGCCACGCGTTTCGAGATGGAATTAATCATACGCTGGGATCACGAATTAACCGGCTTAAGTCTCGTTGGGACCGTGACTTGAGGAGGGAAAGGTGAAAGTGTAATTTGTAGATATTTGGAATTGAGGGGTTCAAATTTTTGGGTAATTAAAGAAAACGTTTTGAAAGTCAGATGTTTGAAATTTTCTTTCTGTTTCTTTTTCATATCATAGCATAGGTACCTAATTATGAAATTACGTCGTTCCGGATTCCATCCTTCATTTTCAGAGGGGTAGGGAGAGGATCAATATTTGGAGCTCCCTCCTTATTGCAGCACACCCATCAATTTACAAATAATTTGAGAATATTTTTCTCTCTGCTGTCCTCAGGGGCTGCAGCTATGTTTGATTGTGAATGTAGCTGCAGTACGGGTTTGGCAATCCCGAGGTACCCGAGCTATAGGGGAAGGGGACAGTACATCCAACAGACATTAGAGAATTATGAACAGAAGTATGTAAGCAAATGCAAAGTAAAGTTAAAGCAAGAATTGAATGAATGTGAAGAACGAATAAGTCTGATACATCAGATGTCAAGTTAGGAAAGTTAATTATATCGAGGCTCCACCGTACTTACAATTTCTTATTTAGTACCTCTGATATCTCGTCGACAATTCTTCTCTTCGAAAGGGTAGAATAGTTTCGTGTACTTGTGCAAGATCGAAGGGCTTCGAGTTACTTTGCCTTCAGAAATTGACAACAGTTTCGTAATTTCAGCAGAGGGAAGTAAGCGTGCGTTAAATTACCCCCGAGCTAAGAGCAAAGTTTCGAATCCGGCCTATCGATTCCTCGATGTCGGCGAGCGGAGACGCGGTTGATTCGGCCTGTATCGATCACCGACCACGGTTGGGAGAAGGGTGGAAGCGGGAAGCTGTCGTCGAAATTACGTATCGTCGATGTAAACTTTACGTCCCGATCGCGGTAACAGATTGCAGCGAACAACGTTACCTGACCGAAGCATCGGTCACAGGTAACGATCGCGCGGACAGCGGTTATGCGCCAGCGATGTCCTCGTCGACGGTCAATTTTATGCCGCTGGTAATAAATTTAACGCCGCGGTGGTATGGACAACGATTGCACCGTATTGCCTAGTTCGATGGACGCGACTGATAACCTTTTATCGTAAACGCAAATACGCCGCGAGCGTGTCGCGAGGGTTGTCGACGTTTCCGCGTGCAACGTCTTCTAATCGACGCTGCGTGTTGAAAAATAGAGAGACTCAGCGGGGCAACTCGAACGTTAATACTTTCTTCTCATCGATGTTTGTTTCGTTTCACAAGTTGAACGACATCAATGCCTTGCATACAGAAAATTTCTAAGTGTACGCGCATATATACTTACAGAATTTCTGTAGCACGTTGATCGCCAGGTCTCCTACGTATCGATGACAGTGCTTTTCACTGAAGAACTAAACAAATTTAATCTGAAAGCGAAGCATCAAAGGAGCAAATTTAAAGGAAATTTACGAATTTTGATGAATCTACAAAAATAAATACCTCCAATAGTCAAAAATAATGTTTAATCCTAGCAGGAAATTTTAAGGATATCTGTCTGATGGTCAACGTGGTACAGAATCTTCATTGAATTTTTGAAACGCAGACACACGTAAGCAAAAAAAAAAAAAAATTGCGGAGGTGTATTTTCATCGATACCCGTCGCGTACAACAGCCGTGAAAGCAAAAAAGGAACGCCGGTGTCTGTGTTTACGCAATTTCGGCGGTCGTGTATCATTTTGCGGGTAAAAACGTTCAGCGACACTCGTCGCCGGGTCTGGATACGCGTATATAGCCGGCCGTCAATTTCGGCAGTCGACGGTACAGCTTACCAGGGGAAGTTATGAATTGCGAAACGTGCGACGCCAGCAACTGCAGGTTTCGCCTTTCGTAAATTACGAAACGAAGATATATACAGGCGGCAGCCAATGCCGCGTTCGATCGCGACTGATAATCGAATAAAACGACGGAAATGTGCCCCCTGGGAAAAATATTTACTTCCGCCCGTCCGACCCACCCCTCCATCGCACTGTCGAGATTAACGTTCCGAAAGAGACCAAACAGACGACGCGACTGGCAACAATGTACACCACCTGTATAAAACGCTTTGACAAATGTTTCGTCCTCTTGTCGGTAACCATTGCGCGGGATTTGGACGGCATGTTTTGCGAGAGGATTAGAATTCATGAGCTGCGACGAGAACGTTAAAACTTTTCGTCGGGTTCACGGTTGACTTTAAGGATTCTGTTACTATGCGAGATGGATCGCTCGAATTCCGGGACAGTGTCAGACCGAGACAGGCATAGCGAATTTTTTCAAACAATTAGCTTCTGTTCCAAAGACAATTACGAACCTGTACTAAGATTAGTCGTTTGACTGGTCGTGGTAGATTTAGTGTTAAATTGACACAATGTAGGAAAATATTCATTTATTAGACAACATAACGATACAATCGCACTCCATACCTTGATCAAATGTTCACCGAAGAAACACTTTTTCCAATCAATTCTGTATTTTTTCTAATTAGCATCCCTATATTAGCATCGCGAATCGACAAGCTCTAAAGGGAATGCATGGAAATACAAAACTCTTTGACGGATTCTCGATAGTTGAGGAAATCTTTTTCGCGGATATTAAGAGACAGAACCGCGTAGGGAGCGGATTTATTCGTATTTCCGTGCAGCTTGTTCATTTGAGCCGCGAGATTAGGAGCTGGATAAGTTTTCAATCCCGGCCGTAGGAATCGATCACGCTCTCCTCGGCTTGCTTTCGTCAGTCGTCTCGTGTCATTTACATTTTTACTAAATGCGGAGAATATCGGGAGTCTGTCAGATAACCAAGGTTCGTTAGCTCGAGTCGTAAGCGAACTGAGTAAATTGGAAAGACTCCGTCGAAGATCCTGGGTAGGTTATCGACTGGTAAACAACGGTTGTTCTGGGTGAATCAATTCCTCTTCTCGTTACCGAACTTCGCGATACAAACAGAAATTGTCTGCTTCGACGTTCTCAGTTTTCGCCTAGTTACGAGATCCATCACGTCCCGCGGTGTTCGGTCTCGCGGATAGGTTGCCCTTGGTGTTAATCAGTGTACGATCAGGTAACTTTGATCTCTCGATGGCTGGAGCAAATCGACGACATCCTCGCGCCGTTTCCGCTTTCCCGATACGCGGCGTATCGACGTTTGATGACATTTCGCTCGGGTGCCCGCCGCGATCCGCCGTCTTAACCTCGGAAACGGGTCTTTGAGGACGCGCGGCGGAGCGAGCGTCGCGCTTGCGTCTGCGAAAGCGCTTCCTGCGTAAATTGCGGCGATCACGGGCCCCGGGTCTTCCACCGAAATCCCTCGAAGGGATCGTTCCCGCGAAAGAGCCAACCGCCACCGTGGATCCAAGCGACGCGCCAATACCTTGATTGCACGGATACTAATTAATCTGGATCCCGACTGCAGGCAACCCGTCGGGAGTCTCTGATCCAAGGAAATCGGGAAGCTTTGGTCGACGCTTCGCTTCGCATCGCGACGCGCAAACGTCATCAGTTCTCGTAAACCTTTCGACGCTCGCTTCGATTGCCGGATTGCCTGCGCTCGCCTGTCTCGCCCTCGAGATCCCGAATTCTACGTGCTTCTTCCTCGTTTCGCTATTTCGAACCGGGTAAATCGCTGGCGAAACACACAGAAATAGCTGGCAGCTGGAAACAGGGTCGAATAGTATACCGTACGTTCGGCTCAACTTTTTTCATTATTTCATGCACGCTAAATTCGCCCTCGCAGGTACATCAGCATATTACGAAACATCCTGTAGGACGGTGTCGGACGATAGATGGGTTAACAAACGAACCGAGAACTGATGGCGACGATTTATTTATTTACATATTATACATGTATTATAATTCTTTGGTACTCGCAACGAACAAGGTTTTAAACGTAACTGAGCAGCAACTTCTACGCTAGGACACTCTTATAAATTATTAATTCGTTTCACGGAATCGCTGCTCTCCTCGAAACGTCTCTAAAGAACTCTTTCCCTCGATCAACGTCTGGGCCGCGTTGGCGTCTTCCTTTCGTCCCGACGAATCTCCTCGTCGGCGGAAAACCTTCCTCTGAAACGGTGGCTCGAAACGATCGATAAAAATACCTAACCGGTTCGATCGTAAATCCTGATAAAAAAGTTCGTCGGAACTTGGGAATTATTTCGGGACAAGAGCCATTAAAAGGCTTTTTAAAAGCTTCTTTGGCTCGGGGGAATCGCGGACAAGGGTCCAGCGGCGAGGGGGTGTGGGGGTTGGGTTTTTAATGAAATTTCCAGCGGAGCCACGTTTGCACAATCGTTTTCGCGACGGTCCGTTCGTTCCATCCATGGGAGGAATCCATTGTTGTAAAATCTCGTGCACGGGCTACTTAGTTAAAATCCAATAATCTCCGGTGGTCCGCGACTGCGCGATTACGCGGAACCGAGCCATGGTGGGAAAGAAGGATAGGGGGAGGAGAGGAGTTTTCTTATTAATTTCCCGACAATTTGTACCCGGACAGCGGGAGCCAGCATAAGAGAAATATGACACGGAAGATCGATGTTGCCCCGCGAGGGTCCCCGGCCAAGATCTCGCGAGCAATAATTCACTCGTCCCTCGTACGGCTAATTAAACGACCCGTATCGGCCAGTGGCTTTGCTCGACTTAATTTGAATTAGCGGTAAGTTGGTGCACGCTCGCTTAAGTTCCCCGCGTTAATGAAACTGCGAAACCACTCTGCGGAGTTTATGCGCGCCGCACAAAGCCAGGGGGGGGAAGGGAGGTCCGGGAAGTCGGCTCGACGGTGTATAAACGCGACGTTACTCGCGAATTTTAGAGCTCTCTCGTCCCCGCTCGCGATTCTCTTGCGCGTCTGCGGGAACACTGGCAGCTTGCTATGCGTTTAGTTGAATTGTCAACCGGCCAGAGTCTTTGTTCTGGAGCAAATTTCTGGAGCGGAAGAGAACTTGGTCTCTAAGCTAACGCACCGATGACCCCGCGGGCCTGGCGAGCTTCAAAACCGTGGGTTTCGATGTTACTTTTAAGGGAAGCTCGATTGTTTCGCTCTTGTATGTATTAATTAATCAATTTGCGGGCTGAGGACTAGTTCGATTGTTTCCTTTAAGGGGGCACAATGGTGACCTGAGAAGGGGGAGGTATCTTCATACTCGGTGCTGTGACCGCAGCAATTCTACAGATTTATTTTCTCGAAATTTGTCTCGACACTCTTCAAAGTATCTTTGCAATCAAAATGCAGACCGAAATTGTAGCGTTTCGCCTCCGTAATTCTCGAACGGCAGGACATTTTATTTTTCCTTAACGGTCATACTAGCGACGCGATTACCTTAATTCAGGCTTAGAATTAGAATTGCGACATAAGCTCGACGCGTCATTCCAAAGATTCATTAGAGAGGAGGTATCCCCATTTACCTCCAAGAATTTCCGGGCATCGCCGACTGTACCTCGAAAATGGATTGCTCAAAACAGTCTTCATTTCCTCGAACGTCGTCGTCGGACGGTCCCCGTCGAATTCCATCGCGGCAACAATTTAGACGCTCCCGCCTGAGCACCGTGGCGCGTATTTAGCAGACGTGGTCCAAGCAGGCAACCGAGAGGGATGAAGTTTGGCCACGGCAGTCGAGTCACGCGTAGATCCTGACAATTAGGGGCTGGGGGAGGACGATGCACCCTGGCGACGAGAAGGTCCGCTCGATGGAACGTGAAAGGAGAATAAGGACTAGCTCGTGCTATCGACTTTCTGTCGCGGGAGAGTACTGATAAGGGAACGGAGATAAAGTAGCGGTGTTAAACAGCAGTGTCGATTGTGGGAGTAAAATTAACAGCGACGGAGGGTGGAAGAAGTTGTACGAAAAGATATCATATACGGATTAACCCTTTGACTACGGGACGATATTTGCTGGAAATTCTAAGTGGCGTAGGGGTGTGGATTTGAAAAAAATATCAGCTTATAGGAAATTATAAGGCGGAACTTTTTGACATTTACAGTTTATTCATAGGACGTTTAATGTCAGAGATAAAAAATTGAAAACTTGGAAGACCTTTTTCCTGAGATCTCGTAGTGGTCTGATTTTGATACTCTTATCTTAAAGAAAGGAAAAATAACAATTCAATTCTTGGAGGTGAGGTACATATAAAAATCAAGGTACAGCTGGACTCTGGGGCGTGGCTGTGAGTGGCGGAATGAAATGGAACAGGGAGGTGAATAAAAGTCGCGTGTTCAAGGATGGTAATAGGAGGGAAAAGCAGGTCGAGAAAGGGAGGACAACAACGGCATATTGAGAGAACTCTCGGCGCGGTCTCGAAACGGGGGTAGGTTTAGGTGTCCGGAGACGGCAAGCCCTAATGTCGTCCCATTGTCCCGCGTTCCACCGCGGATTCGAAACCTTGTTAACTCCCCGGAAACTGTTAACAGCGGCACGTTCGACTGGCACTGTCGGCCCATCGCCAGCCAGTCCACCGCGGCATCCGGTTTCGACTCGAATCACGGACTCCTCGGGCCAGTGTTACTTCCTACAAATGGAACGGGCACAGAGGTACATACAAACGAGAAAATTCGACCCTCTTCGACCGCGATGCTGGTCGAGGCTGGTTAGATTTTTCGAATTTCGGTAAAAATGGAAGTTTGATGCGCTTTTGACTACTTGATGATCGATAACCCTCGTACGCGAGTGCCTCTTCCATCTTCAGGTTTAAACAATTGAATTTTCCAAATTCGCTGTTTCTTAAAAAACACCCTTAAAGCGTTCCCATATGCATTCTAAATTCGAGTTCCGGGCAACGAATGAGCAAAACCGCTGTCCTGTACAGGTTTTCGAATTATCATAGTTCAACTCAGCATAGTACAAAGTCGAATATCGCGTCGGTGTACCACGATCACCCTATTTTCAGCGGTCTCGAGTATTCTTGGCATTTCCTCGAAGCGGGCTATTCAGAAGTCCTCGAATTCTTTCCCACTTAATAACCCACTTGTCTTGCCTTCGTGACATAACAAAGTGGACTTTTAAATCGGGAGAACGCAACGGTATCGGATTCTGCCAGTCTGTCTCGTGGCCATTCACGTCGCAACGCGATTTATCGTTACGGCGCCTTCTTTTCCACGCGAATCTTCGATTCCAACGGAAATCTGTCACGGATTTCACCGTATCGGTCCTGGCGCTTTACTCGTTATCCGGCTTCCGCGATCCGAAGGGTACCAGGGGATAGGTGGTCGGGGGTGGCCGTAATACGCTGAAAATACACACCGTGGTCGAAGGTTAGGCTGGGTTAAGCTAGTTCGCGGGGCACGCGAGCGAACGCTGCTCGCAGATTGAAATCTAGTCATAGCAGGTGTAACCGGACCACTCGAACCCTCTCCCTCGCGTTGCTCGTCAACGCTACCCCTGGCCCTTCGATACCATCCGCGGCCGCTGATAAACAGGATGCACATCGTGTATACGCCCCGTACGATATTACGATTCGATGAAATCGCCGATTGGCCCGCTGGGAAATCGGCATTCAATTGTCCGCCGACGACATCGATATTAACCTTCGCGTTCGCGGTTGCGTTCCAACGGTTTGGTATTTTAACCCTTCTCAGAACTCGGCAATCAACTACGTCCGATTAAGCGAGGAACGCGATACCTTTCTCTGAATCAAATGAGCGTCGTGGATCATTGTTTGGGTATTCAGGGGTTGCGTTCTGGATAGAGGGTTGTTGTCTTTTCTTTTGACAATGTTCTTTCTGAGACAATTCGTATTTGTCATTTTATTCGGTAGGAAGTAACGACGTTGACCACTATTGTATACATGTAGAAGCTTATTCACATACATATTTATAATGAAAAATTCATTTGGTAATATCAAAATTATTGCTAAATTTAATCACTTCTTCAATAGACATAGAGGGTACGAATATTTATGGGATTGACTGTATATCCAAATTCATTTCTGTCTAAGGAATTTAATCTCGAAGGTGTATACAAAAATCTCCGTAAACTTGGCGTTAACCAACTTTGCTGACTGCAGAGGTCCGATATGTTCCAATGGGGAGACGTCTTCCTTAAGATACAGCGAATTTGACGGAAGTCGTCGATGACGATGTACCGCGTCGAACGAGCGGCGTTTTTAGAAAATTGTTGCCCCGGTTTTTCCCCGTTGCCTCGCGGTGTTTACATTGTATCTCGACGCGAGGGTTATTAACGTCAAAGCTCGAACGGTGCGGCGCGTTGCGTCTGGTCGCGTCGCGTCAAAGCGGAGAATGAAAAAAAGCGCCTGGTCCCGTTTTAAAGCGGAACGTCGAGTTTCTCCACGAGGGCTTGCGGAGCAGAGACGCCGCGGTTTTTCCTCGTTGGGGCGGTAACCGTGTTACCCGGCCCTCACCCGAGGGATCTGTCGGCGCACCGTGAAAAGGGTTTCTCGAGTTTCGGGGCGACCATCGACGTCGGCCGAGAATAACGCTTTAAACTCGCGACCAACGCCGTTGAAAATCCTCGTTACCGAATGCACTTTCCTCGCGCACAGAGGCTAAACGTCGCTTATAAACGATAAATTACAAAGATAGTTTCCTTGCCACGGGGGCAACTGATATTTGAGCTCTCTATCATTGGGTCCAGTCTTGTTTTATTTTCTTGTTTTATGGATCGAAATCAGTGTCTTGAAACTTGCGTGATTCGGATCCATGGTTGGTAAAATGAAAGCATTTTCATGTACGAAAGTCGTATCAAGCTTATATTTGACTCGAAAAAATCTCGATAGCTCTGAGTCAGGTCTGGGTTAAGTCTAAGTTAGGTCGCGGTTTGATCTCGTGGAGAAGGGAGGGAAAGCTCTGTCAGTGGTTTCCGCGAGGAAGAGTTAGGTGGTCCTTGGAGAGACTAACGCGTTATTTAACGATTCTTGTAGCCCTGGGTTGGCTAGACAGAGGCTATTCTTTACGTCTTTCGAAGACTTCTACCATGAAGAAAGTGTCCCTTCGTTTGTGCTACGAACCGAGTAGAAATAAAAGTAATTAATTAATCTTGATCGTGTTTATATTTGTACGTCTATAATAAAATAACGAAGGTGTAAGAAAATAATTATCAGGGAGACGTATTACTCCACTTCTCCATCCTATCGAACAGCGACGGTGCCAGACGCAATACTCGAGACTACGCAACTCGCGGCGAAATGGATGGAAATGGGAACTTACTCGCGGCAGTAATTTATGAGGACTTGGAGCGCGTATTAGTCCAGGCGTGTATCAGTCGCTTAGCATCTACGCGAGCAACTCATTTACGCGCGATCGTTAGCACCGGGGTGGAGCTGAACTTTGTTCGAATAATAGACGACGAATTAAAGATCTTTGCGGCTATTTATTCGCAACGTATATTCAATTGAACAGTTACATAGTCTTCTTTTCAGACCAATAAAAGATCATATTTTGATCACGAAAACGATAAGACAAAATTAATTGTTTCGCGTGCAACCAAGGCTCTCCAGTCCTTTTTAAACGAATTAACATCGTCACGAACGCGTGCGAACAATTTTCTTTTATTCCTTCTATCGTCGAAGAACTACAACTCGGATCGTAATTTCCATTAAACAAACAAGCCCGAGAGTTTCTTATCTTTCGTTCGCAAACTTGACATTTCTGATCTAGAAGAGAGTTGTGCTTATCTCTGGATACCGCTCCCCAGACTGTAGGGACGCTTTTGGGCGCGTGACTTCGCGTCAGCTTTTAATCGCGAGGCGAAGAAATTTGCGGCGAAGGGGGACGGGCGGGGCGTACTAATATCGCGGTGTCGTCCGAAGCGAGAAAGCGTAATTTTAATTTTGCGTCAACGACAATTTCAATTTCACTCGTCCCTTCGCTCCGTTTCGTTAAATATGTACCGAGAGCTCTCCTGTCTACGATCCCTTTCGCGAACAACCCCTCTCTTCCAACCCCCTCGCCGTTCCCTCTTATTTTCCTGTTTCTCCTGTTCCGCGGCGGCCTATCCCGCGGCTGTTACGGCCAGAGAGACGCGCCGCTTGTAATTCGAAATTGTTTGTCCAACTACTAACTAGTTTCCAGAACGGCTGCACCTGGCGCGGCGAATCGCTGGTATCGTTGACTGGGAATTAGCGCGTGACAATCGGGAGGATGCGCGTTTAAATTTCCCGCCCTTTCCGACCTCGTCCCTTTCGCCTTTTCGTCGATGCGGCTGTAGGGAACGATGAGGTTAAAATAAGATTTATTAGAATGAATTTAAGAGGAAAGAAGAAATAAGTAGCATCGAGATGAAACACACAAACTCATTAAACATTAAAACGTCACACACGATTCTCGCCAGCTTCTGTTTGCAAACGACGCAGCGTAACGCACGTTGCTTGGTCCCTCCCTGCCGGCCGTAGGTTCTCGGGGGTTGCAATCGATACCTCAACCCAAACAACTTAATCGTGCTCGCTCAGTTCCACGCAGTGGTTCACACACACACTACACAATTTTTGGAGACGTCAGGCTTTCAGGATGTTTCCTGATAGCGTTCGACGTATTACAATCCATTGAGGGTGGAAATTAAATTTATTTAAGAAGTAGAAAGGTAGATACTGTACAGATTAGAGAAGAGAAAGGCTTACATCGTTAGAATAAAACAAATCGGCGTGTATTGATTACATAAACTACAGGTCGGAGAATCGAAATTCTAAGCCTTTCTGGAACGATAGGCTGCCGTGAAAATTGAACAGAAACGAGATCGTCGAGGCTCGACAGTAAACCGACCAAAAAGGTTAACCGGGCAAATCGGTTAAGCTACCGAAATGGTTAATTGACCACATCGATATACCGACCGAAACATTAGCGGATTTAGTCGACCAGCTCTGAATTGGTTAAGCGGTTTAAACAGTCAGCAGGGTTGCCGCGACGGAATGATGCCGAACCCCTAACAATGGAAACACCTCATTCTCCGTTAGATCGTAAATTCGCATACTCGGCTGCACTCGTCTGTTAATGAAGCGACAGCGATTGACGGACGGATGGAAATAAATTGCCATCTTAAATTGGTGTCCAAGAAACTGAAAAGAAAGTGGCTCACTGCCATCGTCGTTTCTTTTATTTCGATTTTGATTGCGATGCTCGCATTGCACCTTTTTCGAATTTTTATATGAAAATGTATAGATGAATTACAACTCATTTCGATCTCACATCGTACGAAGAAATGTCGCGCACAGTTTACACGCAGTCCGTACGTAGGCTCTCCAAAAGTCCCAATTAAAGGGTTAAATCGTTATTCTAGATTCGATTTCTCGAAGTTCAGTTTGTCCAACTCCGTCGTTCGGAAATGTGTTAAATAAATAAATAAACATCGTCGCTCGATATCCTTCGCTCGTCCACTTCTTCCCCCCGTTCGTTTCCCCAAGCCCGTTTCGGTCTCTTTCGTTTGCCTATACGGTTCCGGAGCTCTGCAGTCGCCGAGAGAACGACGAAATAAAGCACGATTGGGCTTTTCGTGCGGGCAACGGTGCACGGGCGCGTGACATTAATGGGGTGGACGCGGAATGGAAAAACTCGCCGTGCTGAAATTTTCGCACGACTCGTTCTCCCCGTCGCCGTCACCGGCAGCTCCCGGCTCGCCCCGTTTCTTTCCCTTATTTCTGTTTCTCTTTACGCCCACGAGCTTTCGTTCCTCCCGTCGCAGGCCGTGCTCGTTAATTTTTCAACGGCATCTAGAACGCGAGTTAGATCGCAGAAATAAGAGACGCCCTCGTGTTTTCCGCTCGCGCGACGTTTATTTCTCGACGTGGATCTTGTTCGCCGCCACTCGATTAGCAGAATCTTCCGTTGGGAATGAAGATTTCCTCGGAAAACATTTTTATCTTAACACTTTGCACTTCGAATTATACATTTCAATTTCGTTACCAGCGGCTTTCAACGCTTTTAAGTATATTATTTGAAATTTACTTCAACGATAAAGTGTTAACGATTGATTGCTACCGACCAAACAGAAATAAATAATCGCATAGACGAGAAATCTGTCAAGTTCCCTGCCACGCTAAACAGGTCCATTTGGTCTGGCTCTCCATATAGATTTAAATGGGAGCGGGTGCTCGACATTGCTCGGCTAATTAAACCCCTACAGGAGCACGATCTGCAAAGGAAAAACTATGAGCGTACAGCCAGCCGTTATTGCTTTATCCGTGCGTCGCAACAGGTTGAATCGATGTGACGTACGTGAGCAGGGAGGAGAAGGCGGACCGAACTGATTAAAGAAGGGCTTCGGAGGAGCGCAAAGAAGAGACAACGAAACAGGAATTGTAAAGGAAAGGATAATGAAAGAGGGAGTCACGGGGGAAATAAAACCGTAGAACAATACGGTGCGGGAAGCGTTGGAACGAAGCGGAGATTAATCCGACCCGGCAAGTAGAAATGGTCGACGACTGGTACGGGAAAGTTGGTGCGAATTCGACGCCGCGCCGTGCTCGGTACATCGTTGGAAAAGCTTGAACGCCCGTAACAACGGAACGGATCGTCGCGGAAATGAGTGGGACACCAGAAGAAGCGGGAACAGGGAGGCATGGAGAATCACAAGGGACGGAAAACGGGGGTAGTCGGTCCCCGAACCGCAAAAAGTTGCTACGCGGAGCAATTTCGACCGTGTGCTGTTCCACATTTCATGGCCACCGTTCCCCTGCTCTCGTTTTCTTTCGTCGTGTTTGTCGAGACGCGAGGGGAATCGAGAACTGCACACAATTTGTTAGACCGATACCGAGGATTATCAGACCGGTGGTTGCTTATAGGAGGGTCGAAGTGCGGTGTTTCGACCTACACCTTCTATTGCTTCGCGGTCGTGGACAATTGATTTCGAGTAGACACTCGAGGGACGAGGACTTGCAAGATTCCTTAAGGGTAGTCGTCCGTGGATTTATTTAATGGGGGATTTTCACAAAGCTTCGCTTGATCATTCTTTGATTAAATATGAATCGTGTAAACCTATTTAGATTTCAATCGACCACCCTAGTTTTATGAAAAACGACATTAAAGTTTTGTAATAACGATACAAATCCTTATAGTCACGTCGAATCTCCGACTATCTCCCCTGTTCAGTTGAACCGGATTTCCTGTTCTCAGAAACGTATATCAGTGGGTAAATATCAAATGTTTGGAGTTTCGAGAATGACTGGCGAACTTGTGATTAAAGGAAATAACTGGAATACAGAGGAGCTCGAGTGCCCGAACTTGTGATTAAAGCAAATATCTGGGAGATAACCGGTGGCCCTTTGACTCGGCTCGATCCTTTGATCGGCTTCCGACGAAATTGTAAAACCGAGTAATAAGGTAAACGCCGTCCGGAAACGAAGTTCGGGTGGAAGTTTTGGACAACGCTGACGATATTCGCTCGCTGAAGTCTGATTTCTCCGAGAAACGCTTCGAGCGCTGTTGGTGGCCCAGATACTGCTGAAATATTTTTGTTAAATTCAGGGGAATTATTAATCAGTTATGCCACTATTACCATCTTTTTCGTTAATATTCTTGTTGTTTGGGGTTTTTGAATTTCTACCAAATTCTTCGAGTACTTTAGCTGCAAAACATTGAAGAAATGACTGTTCAAGAAATTTGTTTAAATTAAATGATAGGTTCGATGTTTGCAAATATTCATTATAAATAAACATGTACATGTGTGAAGTTTACAAATGTTCACATTTACAGCGAAGCATTTATTTGGAAACATCTAACCTACAATTTCATTGAAACCAATTTCTTTGATAGACATAGACGGTACGAATACTTATGAGATTGACTGTAGGTTGCATTGACTATGTCGTGACCTCTTTCGAAAGGACAGTATAATATCCGTTTGAAAAATGCATTTCCTCCTTGCGAAGGGAAAGGGAACAATGTCGAAAACGATCTAGATTTGTATCAGTGTCGGTGGATTACAGAGAAATCGAATTCACTTTTATTCGCTCGAAACTCGTTTAAGGACAGACCTCGTGGCTGGGGAGTTTAACGAAACGAACGTATGCAAATAGTGCCACCGCGGGGCTTTCCTCGTATATACTAGGTCGTGTAACTTTCATAACAATGGGGCGTGTCTTACAGCGTGCCGCGAACTTTAACGATTATTAAACGCGCCTCCGTAGCTTTGAAGTACAACGGACTTCTAAACTATTCACCGTTTGGAAAACCAGCTGTCTGCGAGCTGAGAATTACCGATCCTAGAGGAGAAAATAACGTGCTTCTCGTGTAGGTTTCACGGAAATGAACGATACATCGACACCGGTAGTGGTAACGGCATACGTAATAGTATCAATTAAATGTAAATATCGTACATAATAGTATATCAATCTCTACATTAATTAAATATTAACCCACGTGCATCGTTAGCGCGTTTACGCGCACATCTAGTCTGGTCATTATCACCAGGTGGAATATACGCGCGAAAGTTACTCGGCAATCGAATTCAAATGGTGATAATTTTCCACTTTTCAGTGTGATGCAAATATGAGTTAACATTGGCAGACGAATCTTCAAATCGAACGGCTCTCTTTACGATTATACTTATTCGCTCGAAAAGACGCGTTGGAGATAGCAGAGAGATTCGGGCTAATTATTCCCCAACCGGTCGTGCCAGATAAAAATCTCGCGTTACGAAAAACCCTCCGCGGAGGATCTATCTTCCTCGGTCGGATGGTAGCGAATAAAAGAAGAGCAGTCTCGTCTTGGCCGCGTAGAAAAATCGCCGCGGTTTTCCAGCGGCCCGTAATCCCGACCGAAGTAACCACCTCGAAGAGACGTAAATTTTTGCGAAAACCCTGGCAACGAGACAGCGTTGTCGCAGGCAAGGGGTCTTTAGCAGGGGCCACACGTATATACACACGTACACAGAGTTTTTTGTCTTTCGTTAATAGCTGCAACCGGTCTATCCGGCTCGCAACGAACGTCTGCTCGGGTCAACCGAGCGAATCGAGGCTCTGATTCTTTTCCTTGCCACCCGAGCCCCGTGAAAAGTCTAATGGAAAACGTGGCACTGCGAAGTCTGGGCGAAATTGGCGGAGAGCTTCGCCTCACATTGTCCCGATGAGTCGGTGCGCGGAAATTCGCGAGCTAAACGTGAATTCCGTGCACCCTGTTGGGATATAGGGGGCGGGTGGGCGTCGAGGGGGCGCCGGTAATAAGAACGGGGGTTGAAACGACGGGTGAGGGTCGGAGAGGGGTGGGTTGGCCTCGGATGGACCATTTACCGGCGCGTCCTCCTTGAAACGAAGAAAGGAAGGTTATAGCGGTGGAAAAGGGAGCTTAAAGACCTCGGTCCAATCGACAGCTTTTACACGGCGAATGAATGGAAGAGGGTGCTCGACGGGGTCGTCCCGGTAATTGTGTTTTCCACCCTTGGCACGCGGAGACACGAGCGACACTCGCCGGGCGTACAGTGTTGCTCGTAAACTGCGACTCCTCCGAGACGCGAGTTGCGAGTTGTTTTTGGCTTCCGCGAAGAAACTACTTCCTCGGGCATCCGTGACAGACATCGATAGCATCGATGCGTCTTGCCGTGAAACTTTCGATGATATCAACTGGCCTGCTTTTGTCCGCCGTAAAAGTTCCGATAGAGGTCCGTCGTTTTGACGAACCGCGCTTGGACGCTGGAGGATTCTTCGACTCGATTGCCCGGCACTCGTGCTCCAATTCGGGACAGACGGAGCTGGAAAAGTCGAATGGAATGTCGCGATAGAGAAGATAGGACTCTAAGAAACAGAACAGTAATATGTTGAAGACTCCATTTGAAATATTTGTAGAGCGCTAGTATCGTCGAAACTATATATAAACTTTCACGCTATTATCGTTAGAGGATTACTTTTTCTTCTGGATCGCTTGCTAAAATGTTTCTACCAGATTGTATTACAGCAAATGTTTAATTGCTTCGATATTTGTCAAACAGACAGCACCCTCGTAAAAGTATCCATCCAGGAGAATTTAATATCTCGATGCGAGTTCAACTTTAATACATTCACCCTTCGTTTCCGTTGCATCCCCCGTATTCATCAAATACTTACATCCTGTAATTCTCATTGCATCGTTTGACTCGAGCAAAATTCCCGAATGAAATTGTACCTCACTATCCGACGAGATAAAACGTTTACTGCTCCACGCTTCGTCTTTTCTTCTTTGTCGTTGGGTGCTTTGAGAAGTCCGTCCTCCTTGAGCTACTCTCGCCCTTCGAATCGTCTTCCCGTGGATCGAGCGTTCGCGAAGTTCGCGCAGTAAAAGACGAACAAGCGAGGATTCACGAGCACGAGGGAAACCCTTCCGTCGAAATTGTCGATGATGGCCGAGCTGGACGGTTTAGAGCCAGTCGAAGTCGTTACTGTTTTAAGCCCGCCACGGAGCGCCAACACCTTCAGGAATAGTACGCTGGAACGAGCATCCTTTAACCTGTCTTGCAGACGCCAGGATTAACCCCTGGAAAAGCCTGCCGCTCGTAAAATCCAAACCGAAAGATTCGGCTATCTCTGCGAGAAAATGGCGAACGTTCCTCCAGGTGTTTTCTCGTTAATGCGCGATTCACGCCTCTGGAACGTTACTATTTGATACGGTGATCCACTCAAATGGATCATCGTTGTGACGTGGATGTCGCGAGTGGAAAGTATTTGGACACCTCGTGGGTCAGCAAAATTCTATTCCCATGTTAGACAGTTTTCTTTATTATTCCTGTTTACCCCTGCAGTTAGCACGTTAACTGCCAGACAGAAATACTCTTGAACATTTCTATTGCGATGAAAATTTCGTTCAGACGCGGTTCGTTACGCGAAACGTTCGATACCGAACCAGCACGTAATAAACGCGTTCACGTTTTTAACAGAATTCTGTTCTTCCTGGAATATCCAATCGATCTTTCCATCTAAAAATATAACAGTTCTAAATTAGGTGCTGTCGCATCGCAACGAAACGGGAAATTTCTTTACATGACGTGTACGAGATGACAAATTAGTTACGCGTGATCATAATTTTCAACGTCTATACTTAGAAGGGTGTCAGAATTAGGGTTTACACGAGCAACCTGGAGAATAGATCGTTCGGAACCCTTCGACTGTGTTTCTTTCGAATCGCGAGCGATGTTTACGTTGTTCTTTTCATCGAGAGACCCGAACGTCGATTCACCATTAATATCGACGATCGCGGTCGATTTGATCCGCGGCTCACGGGCTTTTATCTTCGAGAACGTAGCTCACTCGTCCGCGGGAAACGGTTTCGAGGGTACTTCGCCGCGTTGGGTGAGTCGAGTGTTGTCCGAAACTTCTTCACCATCGGCTGCGTCTCGATTGCACTTATTTCCGCGGGTTATACAGGCTTGCCTTCCGGCGCGATGCAGTCATTCACCGACGCACTTGAAATGTTTTCCATGAATACCGAATGCGCCGGTGAATTCGATCTTCTTCCCCCAACGGCGGTGATGTGTGCATCAAATGTCGCCGCGACTCAGCCCTCCCACTTATCAATTGTTGTTCTTCCATTCCACGCCGACCGGAATGAAAGGTGTTCGCGTCACAACCAATCACAAAAACGACGACTACGACGTCGCTCCCGCCACGCTGGAGGGTTTGACTCCTTGTTTTCCCGTATTTTTGTTTCCCCTTGTTCACCTACCCTCCGTTTCTGTACGTCCTGCGCGCGTGTTCCTACATCTGTTACACTTCCATACCCGACTCTTCTTTTTCGTCCTCTTCTCGGTGTTCCATTCGGAGGATAATAATTCACGGATGTCCGGTTCTTGCCGGTCCATTGGGTTATCAAGAACGCGAGGCAGAGGCCAAAGCTTTTCGGTCGCGAAAACGGGACGACAATTTATTTCCAACGTTTGCAATAGCAGTGTTTACTTATCCACCTTTCAATTCTTGAATTACACTTGAATCGATCCCGGGACCGAGAAGAAATCGTCCTTGGTAGCTTGGAGAGATTAAAACCCATCGATATAAGGTGACGCCAAATACAATAATCGATTCTTCCTAGCAGCATAATCGACGTTTAACCGGTTCGTTCGTTCGCCTTATGCAAATACGGAAAGGTTCTCGCGAGTGCAAGAAGGAATCGACGAGGTATCCTCGCTGGATTCATCCGGTCTTAAGACGCTGTTACTTAGCCAACAGCTATTCGTTGCGTTTTGTTGATTTTGGATCGATATAGATAGACCGGATTAACATAGAAATGGATGGACTCTCCTCCCTCATCCCCTCGTCTGCTCGCCTCCGACGTCTCCGATACGCTAACGCGTTTCAACAAGAACCGATATTTGAATAACAAATTAATTTCTTCGGCGCTGGCGCTGGAACGACAGCCTATCGTAGCCGATAACGAAACTCGAAGAAACTTGGCCTCTCGCTCGCCGTTATTCCAGCAAGACGGTAATCGGTCTTCCAAGCCGGTCTAATGAGCCGGCACATTGCATATACATCGCAATCTAAATATTTATGCACGACTTAATATCGTTTCTAATCGATCGTAGCCGATAGCTTCTCTCGCCAAAGATGAAATAAAACCAGCGCGTCGATATCAACGTGAACTCAGGGTTGCTTGGATATTACGCCAGCGTGCAATACGTAGGGTGTGGATATCGATCGAAAAGTCATATTTTCATAATTGATATATGCGGCCGAACTAAGGGGAGCAAATCGAGCGTTAACAAAAACGTTCGCCGGAGTCACTCCGCGATTCCTGGGAATCAACATGTGGCGAATAGGAGATTATTGTTCCACGGTTGTCTCCCAGCAAAAAACAAATATTCAGTTGTCGAAGAATCCCAGTTCGCGATGTTGTCGTAAAGAAACTTGTACGATAAAAATAACTTCCGCGGGCGAGCCTCGATGGACCGACGCCACGACGGTAACTTTCTTCATAACAGACGTCGCTTGCCCGAGTCGAATACGGCTCGCCTCCGCTCTAATCGCCGCAACTTGATTTCTTCCCGAGAGAATTGGTCTCTTCAGACGCAACACTCCTCCAACTTTCTCGCAAATCCCACGGCGTTGTTCGACTTGGACGGGTAAAGATCACTTCCTGGACGTCTCGAGGGCTGGGCTTTACAAGGCCGTCGGAAAATCGGTAGGCTCGACTACCGTCGCGTTTAGGTTCGAGTTCCTCTTCTTTTCTTAACTCTAGGTTTAGGGAGATTTCTTGTTTACCCATCTTTAAAACTCAAAGTAGGCCAAAATGATAACGGTCCGTAAACTTAGAGTTAATTTTGTTTAATTCGTAGAATGATGTAAAGAAAGATTCATGGTTAGCTGTTAGATCGGTTCAAGTAAATTGCCCAAGTTTCGAAACTGACTCTTAGCAAAGATGTACTTAGACGCGGAAAGTTTGTGACGCATTTCCGTGGCTCGATTGAAAATAAAAATATCCATCCCCCGATGCGTTTTCCTAAAGTGCAACGTTCGCGTCATTGGAGCGGCAGGGTAAGAAAATCACGCTAAATGAAAACGCATTTCACTTCTCCGCGGAGTGGGAAAGAACGAGAGGCAAGGAAGGAAATAAAGGCCGAAGGAAGCAAAGAGGAAAACCAAGAAGGACGGAGGAACACGATGACGGTTAAAATAGCATACAATTGCCAATTCTCGGGCCGTCGAGCTCTCGGGGTAGGAAGAAAAAGTAAAAAGAGGTTAGGGGGCTTCGTTGATTTCTCTGATATCGCGAGTTATAGTGCCGCGGCAGTGTATCGAGAATCGATACCCGGAGACGCGTCCGTCGATGCAGGTGGAAGATCGCTGGCAAAAATGATCGTAAAATTACGTATTAATCGAGGACCGAGAAACATTGGCTTGGTAATACTGATAAATATTCATTATTCAAATTTTCCTACGAATCGACACTTCGGACACGCGGATTCAATTGTTTGAAAATAAAACACCCGTTGCGGTTTTCGCAGTTTATCGAGTTTAATTTGGTTATCATTCGACGAGCCTTCTGACCGTTTTTTTTTTTTTTTGGAATTTGTTGACCTCGATCGCTAAAAATATTAAAAAATTTATTTCTCCAGCTCGCTTGTAAAGAATGGCGTATGTTCGATTGGGGCTTCAGGAATGAGTTTCCCGATAAACTCGCAATAAATTGAAGAATTTAATTTTAATTTTAACAGGCAACACAAGAAAATGTAGACTGTGCAACACTGTATTTTACGATCAGGATCCCGAAAACTGTTTATTCGGATACAACAGACTGATAATCGATTCGCGGCGTAAAAGACGCGACAATTTTTTTCTTAACACAGTCTAACTCGCAGAAAAGTTTGTTTCCCTCGCGACGAACTAATTACCCTAGGTTTCTGGTGGTCCGTTCGTTAAAGCCTCTTCGGACTCCTCGAAACCGGAAGTCCCGTCTGTTTTCCGCGCGGAGTTTCGTCCGATTGTCTCCCCTCGAGTGGAAAAAAATACGAAGCTCGCTTGGTCGAAAATACAGCCGGTGCCTCGGTTGCTTCAAGTCGCAGATGTTCTATTTCGACAACGCAGCGCGACGCTGTCTATCCCCTTGTCGAGCGGGTACACGACGAGTCGAGGGTAATAGGATGAAAAAGACGTCGGCTTCGCATCTCGTTAAAATTTTGTTGTCGCGTAAACTTTCGTATCTGGCTCCGCCCGTAGTTTCCCTAACGATAATGGAGGATAAGATGCTGACGGATGAAAGAAAGTAACTGCGAGCTAAGGAGCCGCTATTTGGCTCGCGACTGTAAACGTCGTTGCCTCGAATAATGCTCGGAGGGGTGCCATTTACGATCAAAAGACCGCCCTAGACGGATGGGACGACTTACCCTGAGCAGGGTTTATTTAGAGTCTCGGATTAGAGTCTCAGATGTCTCGGTATTTATGGTGCGTTACATTCGTGTTTCATTATCACCGCGGATTTTTATTCAAATTCCTATTGCTTACAGATTCAGACAGACAATTCGGATTTAACGCTAGGTTTACAGAAATTTCGTATCAAATTCCTATTACTAATGCTGTACTTTAATAATCGAAGTCGACTTACTAGAATTAATTAGGAGGCTTGATAAGAAATGAATTCGGATACATGCTTGCCTTTTTACATGGATAAAATTCAGCATACGTGGTTGGTAGAACATATAAACAGTTTCTGTAACCATTGCCTGGGGACGACGAAATCGTTATATCTGTGGTTTGCGCTATCTTTTTACCCCGCAGCGTGTTCTAAACGCTCGAAAGGGCAAGTTTTCAGAAGCACTCTTGGAAAGATTTACGTTCGAGGATCTTTTTCCGCGTCTAGGAGTCGAAAGATGCGGTTCGTCGTTCGCTCGCGAGGGGGTATCGTTAATTAGACTTCTTTTTAATGTTTGTAAAGTTTGTAAAGTTGTCGGGCGATACCGAAGTTGGAAGCGAGGGGCGACCGGAGATAAGATTGAGTTGCAAACCCGTTTCCTTATACGCCAAATATCCACTGCCGCGATTCCGTCTCGTTCTCGGGATTTCCTTGGCGGATATACGATCGAAAGAAACAGATAGCGCCGCGCCATCCTAGCCGACAGGGGATGAGAGGCGCAATAAAACCTGGAAAACGCGCCCCCGTCGTTGCTTGGTACCGAGTTTCTTCTTGGTCCTGAAATCGTGGCTAGAAATCTCGATGGATATCCTGGAAACACCTATCGAGTGGAGATGATCGGTCCGATGGGTAAAAATAAAAGGTGGGAAAGGGATGGAACGGAGGAGGAACGAGAACGATGAACTTTGTTCCCCATTTCTTCGATTTCCAGCGCAGTCTCTTTCGTTCCCGATGCTTGAAACGCGCGTGTGACAATAGTTAATTGGCACACGGCCGGCATTGTCCGACGGAAATTCGTTCGAAACACGTGAAAGTGACGACACCGTATCGACTCAGCTGCCATTGTGACGCGCTGCTGGGAAAACCGGGGTTTGATTAACTTTATATTGGAATAACTCGAACAATAACTGACACGTGAAACGAGTTGCAACGAATTCGATGAATTAATTTTAGTCGAGGGATATAAATTGGGTCGCGTTGTATCGATAGTAATCTTCTTTTATTTTTATGTGTAATTTCGAAGTATGTTGGCATTCGATAATCCTGGATAGTCGTGTAGGGTATGATAGAGAATAATAAAGGACTCAACCGCAGTGGTGGGGAACTGATGGCTGGCTCAGCCAGGTCTGGGAGTCAGTCGTTAATCCACCACGGAGTGAACAACATTGCATTGAATTTGGTACGATTTATTCTAATTTTCCTCAACCCCACGCGAAGACAAGCTATGTTTACAAGTCGAATGTCGAATGCGGTAGCCGAGAGGACTGTTCTATTGATAATGCAGTTGTTCGAGAGTATTGATAATATGTTGATCAAAGACTTGATTCGAAGCAGACGTTTTATAAAAGTATAACTTGATCATTTTATTAACTTGTGTATTTGTCGAAAAGTATATAAGGTAGAGACAAATTAGGAATGCAGCTTCTATTATACTGAATTTTGGCGGATTCAAGTTTTTCACAGAGTGGGAACATAACTTTGGGCGTAAATTATGCGCGCAGAAACAGTACAAGAGAGGTTCTGATCTTCTTTTCCAGTTGCGGGCATATTCACTGTTCACACGAAAATTGTCACGGAACCGCGTTAAAAACTGTTGACTGTCGCTGTTATCCAAAGAATAAACTGAAATATTTCAGAGAGTTTCGCGATAGTGTGTTTATAAATAGTCGGCGTTTATTTCAGTGAAACAATTCAGATAAAAGTATAATCAATCGGAAGTGAGGCTATTTAGAGGGAATATTAATCAATCTGATGTCTAAATAACAAAGAGCAATTATTTAATCGCGATATAGTAAACATTTCAAGCAAGGATGATACTCGATTGCATTTTAAACATCCTTCTACATTTATCTCCCACGAGAAGATTTCCAGTGCTTAATTATAAGACTAGGTTGTATGCATGTCTGACGTATGCAAATGCGAAAAGAATATGCTGAACGTACGCGGAGTGTATGCACCAATGTAAAATGAAATATTAATATCATTATATTATTTCATGAAATATATTCTGCATACGTTTTGTATATGGTTTCCATGCAATCGTACACGATGAATGCATAAAATCCGCAGTCTACTAATTACATATACAGTTGTTACCAAAACCTCACCCACATTCACCGCAGCATAACCGACGTGATATATATTTTCTGTTCCTTTTTCTCTATACGTATCCTGCTTCGTTGCAGCGTAGACGTTAAATAAATAATATGCGATACTTAATATTCCACAACTTTTCACGTGTCTGGCATTTTTTTATACCGCTATTACACATCAATGTTTACGACAAATTCCAACAAAATGTCATATAAATTACTCGTTGGTATTGCAAAGCGTGCTATCGAAGGTAACCGCGACAGTCGTAGCACTTCTTTCGCACAGGAACATCCCTTAACGACATCGAATTACAATCATCGTATTAATGGCGGCACACGTCTCGACTGGATAATCCTGGGAATTAATTATCGTTCTGTGCTTTGCAATTATTCGAGGAGGGTTATTGTTGTCGCCCGCTCGAACGCAACGAATAATCGTTCGGAGAATTATCGGTCGGAATTATCTGTCGCGGTCGACCAATGGGGCGAGTTTAATAATCGCGTTGACGAAAAAGTGAACGCAGACGGCGCAGGCTGGCGTGAAATTTCGCGAAATCGCGACTGGAAACGTTTCGGTTCGATCGCGATCGAAAATTATCGTTCCAATCGCTCGGAAGCGATCGCTGAAACCGATATCCGCTCATCCTCACTGGGGAGTTAACTTCGTTTTCGGGTGCTTCGTGAAAATACGAGGACATTAGTGTTTATTTCATTTGAAAACGGAATGAACCATGTATATTGGTTTCGACAGGGTTCTACAGAAAGAATATACCACGATTCATTAATCTTCCTACGAATCGATCGTTACTTTTTAGATCGTAGATGTTACACTCAACATTATATTACGTATAGAGAATATACCATTCTTCCTATTGTACGTGAATCGGTACGCATGATTCAAATTTAACGTATGTTAACCGATAACCTTCTCGAGCTGTTCTCCCGACTTGTTATTGTCGTCGAGTTCAGTTCCTCGTAAAACTTGGAACAGTAAAGCCAATATCGAGCGATCGAGCGTTACTCAATTCCAAATGAAGTCATTTGCCATGCAGAACACTCCTCGATTCACGACCATATAAATAACCAAACGTAATTTCCACGCGAAAGTTAAAAATTAGATTCGTAACATAAGACATATTTTATAAATACATCCGTTAAAATACATCCTTAAAGGTGGCTCTATTCAAGTAGAGCTACGTTCGAAATCAATTTGCCGCGGAAAGCAAACTCCATCCGAAACGATTCGCCGGCTTATACGTGTTTCCCAGGCGGAGGGTTGGTTAATCCGGAATTCGTCACTTAAATATTTGATAATCGAATCGCGGCGAACGTCGTGGCCGACGACCCAGTCGCGTGTGCCGGGCTTAAACCCCTCCCGGTAATCTCTGTTCGCGTTCAACCCGAAATCTCTCCCGGCAAGAAATAATTTATAATTCCCGTGCATAAATCTCGGGCTTACGAGCGCTGGCACGTGAGGGGCGGCTCGACGGCGGTCGGGAGCCGCAGTTGGCAGTATAAACGCGAACACGGACTGCTTCTACCCACGACGCAATTAAACGCGTCACTTTTGCAGAGGATCGTTGCCTGTACTTTTCATTCTTTTAATCGTGTCGCAAAAGATACTTGGGACCTCCAGCGTCCTCGCGCGATCGCGTTTGGATGGCTCTATTCGAGGTTTGCCTAGGTCTAACGATCCAAGTTGTATAGTGCGACGCTAGAGACGGGTTGAAATTTTATTTCGAATAATAGAATAATATAATAGAATCGTTGGATGGATTCTCCATTCTTTTAATGGTGGTGCGAAACTCCAGCGTCCTCGCAGAGTTATGTTTAGATAAAATTGTACTAAAATAATAGAAGTTTTATTCGACTCGTTAATTCCACAGATAAGTTTTCATTTATTCAGCATGAACTTTAACCTCATTTTACCATTCAGATTACAATTTACGTCGATCAAATAACAGATCCGAAGCTGTTCATCTTCTATTCGTTATGAGTGTAGTTTTATTCAGTTGCAGATTTTGTCTATTTCTGTTTTGCTATATTCGTCGGTCTCGATATTGCTCCTACAGAATTAATTTGATTTAGTCAATCATGCTCAATTTCGACTTTGATTCATGTGGAGCGGACTGAAATCAGTAGAAATGTCATTTATACTTTATTCTTATCGTGCAAGTATTAACATAATACTCTTTGACACTAGGTTCATGAAGATTTCTATTCGTTTAGTAGCTTGGGATACTCTTCATTTTACATAACAATTCCGTTCAAAAATATAATTGGAAACTTTCATAGAAGTTTTTTTAAAGGTCCTTCATTAAATCAATCCACGGGACAACTAGCTTAAAAAAATTCCTATATATTGTATAGTTTGTCCTATTAATATAATTTGTAATTTTCGTATAACTTCGATAACTCGTCTAGTTTGAATCCCTGAATAGTTGGAAAGACTAGTTGCAGCTCGCTCTCGAAGACCGATTTTGAGCAATCGCGAGCTGGGAAACGCCGCAAAACTTGACTCCATGCGAATCCCGATGCAAATAAGACGTGAACTCGCAAAAATATGAGCCGTTCCGTGTTATCAATATTCGAGCGGGAGCACTCGTCAGGAGTATTCCCTCGTTTCGTGTCTTATTTCAAAGTTTCAGGACCGACGAGGCATTCTAAAGATTCCGAGCGTACAAGCCCCCCGAGGTCTCTCCCTTCGCAAGACTTCCGATAGCTTCTAGCCTCGAAATAACATTTCGCCTCGACGAGAATTCGGATCGCTTTATCCGGCTTGTCCTTCGCTTCGGTTCGGTCGATCGAGACTATTGTTGAGCCGTTAAGTCCCCCTCCGATGGACCATTATTCTGTAGGCGGTGTATCGAAAAGTCTGGGGAGTATCATCTCCTAATACAGATGTACTAAGTACAGGAAAACCTCTGTCATTTTTGCGTGACAGGAGACAAATGTTTAAAATATACAGGAAGAAACAAAATTAATCATTGACAGGTTTATACCAACTCAATTTTTCATTAGAAATGAAAATTTTACGAATGTTTACGAAGTCCGAAAGAAGTACCACAAGTCAGACTTGTTCTTATTGTTTATGGACCAAATTCCTTGCCACGAGTCTCACTCGTGGTTTGTAGGCCGAAAGGTTAAAGGACATTTCACGGTTCGTTACCTCTGCTCTAAATATCTGATATTTGTACTCCCAGCAGCCATAGAGACCACCGGTGTACGAGAGGTTAGAAAGGGTAAATATCAAGTTCTCTCGCAGCGCAAAATTTACAAATTTTCCTCTCGTTAACACGCGTAGCCAGTTTTGGTGCACGGGCGTAGATGACGAGGGCGAGGTAGACGCGAGAACAGGGGGAATAAAGGATACGCGATCGGGGAAGGGGCGCATGATGAAGACAAAAGAGGGGTTGAGGCGGGGTCGGCTATCGGACTGTGCAACGACCGTGTCGTTGGCAGTTTCCCGTTTGCGGGGTACTTTGTGGCGCGATTCGAATACCCGGGCATTTATTAGGTGGCTGTTAGTCCGAATCCGCGTTACACCGACGAGACGAGAGCCCGATCGATCGTTGGTATTCCGAACCGCTGACTCTTTTGACTTCCGAGCGGGATAAAAAGAAAAACGGAAGCCAGAGTAGTCGAACAATCGTTAGTGGAAAGGCATTCGGCGCGAACGAACTGGAGGACGACATGATACACCGTCCTCGAGGCCAAGACTGAATACAATTCGATTTCTTTATGCCAAAAAAGACAAACTACGTGGGTTTGTTACAGCACTCCAAGCACGTATAGTTGCTGATGTAATAGAAATTTGCAAAAGAAAATATTTGTTGATTTATCGGGTAACTGAGAAGGGTTTATTGTTCACCCTGGAAAGAAAACTGGGATTCAGGATACACGAAAGTCCAAGAACGTAACTTTTATAAATAAAGTATAGATACATATACAATCAGTCTCATAAATATTCGTACCCCCCAATCTATCGAAGAAATTTGTTTAAATTGAATGGTAGGTGTGATGTTACTGTGAAGCATGAATTTTAATTAACATTATCTTTGCGTCCTTTTTCTCCCAGTGGCCCTAACAAATACACCAACGCTTTTTTATTGCCAAAACTTCCCACTCCAATCCACCCAAACTTTCATTCTTTGTCTCTAACTCAAATTTTCCTTTCTGTTTCCAAAGAAATTTCTCTCGCATTAGGTATTTAGGGCGATTGCTCATCCCTTTTCGCATAATTTCCGTTGCTCGGACCTTCCCGGTCCGACCCCCTTTGTCCGCGGTTAGGTTCGGCGGTCGGGGTCACGTGGAATTCACTCGGGCCACCGAGTTTCATGAACTTCGGGAACCGCACCGATCTACGCGCGCGTTCGCAGCCGAACGCTCGCTCGCGCGAACGGCCGCAGATGTTCGAGCGTGGGCGTACAGAGGCGAATCGCGCGGAGTCAATTCAATCAATTGGCCCGTGCACCGCCGCATCACTGGCGTGCGCATCTATTTGCATTTACCGGCTGGCCGGCGGAACGCCGCAACAGACGAGCCGGAAATTAATGTGTTAGATCGCTAATTGCTAATTAAAAACACTACCGGCGGGGGCGTGTCTGTTACGGACACCAGCGGCGAGCAATTCGCCTACGGCTCCCTTTCGTTCTTTTCCAGCGGTACGCAACACTTTAGTTAGCGAATGAAATGAGATGGAATAATATTTTCCGCGGGTTTCGAGCAAAGAATAGAAAGTATCTCGGTGTAATATAATTAATTCGATCTCTGTGAATTATTCACGGCCCCCTCTCCCACGTAATTTCAATTATTTTATAGCATTCCGTGAGTTAATTATATTTAACTGTAGTTTCTCGTGCCATATTTAACAATACGCATCGACCTTTGATTATTAGCGGCTGCCTTTTATGACATTGTTCTTATTGTTAGATGTTGGTCCAAATATGTACATCTTTAAGTATCTGGATTATTGTGTTTGGGGTTTCTTCTCCGCTCCATGCTTTCTATAAACTAGCGGGTAATTTGTGTTGTAGGAGTAAAATATCCATCGATTTACGCATACACTCCTCGTTTCGGTATTTTATTTTCCGTTATAGATTTTTACATTTGTCTTCGAATTTATTTTTCGCGACGAGACTCGACGAGGAGTCTGGATTCGCCCAGCGAGCTGGACTTTGCGCACCACTGGTCTATGCGTTCGTGCTTGGAATTGTCGTTTCTCTCGTTTCAGAAATGAAATCGGCGCACCTGCGACTTTCCGCGGAAACGCTTGGGGTCCCCTCTCCCCCCCTGGTGGGGATCGGGACGGGACGCGGGCAGATTAATTCTGTCGTTTCGAAGTGGAATTGTTCGCCGAGAATTAATTAGTCGTTCGGTATCTCGAAACGCGGCTGCTCTTCTTCCTCCCCCGTCCCTCTTGTCCCTTTTTTTATTCGGTTTTAATTTATGTCGCGGTCGGTGATTTACGGAGGACGCGAGGTTGGCGTGTGTCTCGCGGCGGGCTTGAAAAGTGCCTTATTAGTATCGTGAAATGTTTGTTTCCCGTGGTCGTAGATTGGAAATTGTAATCGGACGTGAGACGTACGATTGATTCTGTTCGATGTTCATTTTCGGCTATGTTTGGTAGAATAAAATGAAAATGTAGGAACGCATTAAAATTTAAACTTCAACTTTTTAATGTATATTTGGCAAACGAAATAACTTCTAATGGTAATAGACTGTACAGAATCTTGTATAGTAGATCTTAACAGTCGTAGGTATCCGTGATAAAATCTGCATTGACACCTGAAAGGGAATCGATCGATTTTCAGGCAAACGTGATCGATAGTCGAACAGGTGCGATAAGAAACTTCAACGCTTAGACTTCGGCGAATGTAGTCGTGGATCTTGTGCCGCTGCGTAGATAATTCGATGTTCAAAATTCTATTCGCTACGGAGAGAGATAATTTCGATCGTGGCATCATCAAAGTCCCATCGGCTTCCCTAATTTCCTCGCCATAGTTCCAAGCAAATCGCGCATACATATCACGAATTAAGCGCGGCTCGTAAGCTCTTCGGCTCCGTGGCTTCCGTCGATGGATATCGAAATTTTGATTCGAGTCCTTTGACAACGAGTCGTACAATGGAAATAATACGCTAGACGACTCATTCAAGGGTGTCCGGAATCACTGTGGTGATAAAGATTTCTTTCAATAATGGCGCTGTTGCGCGCGTTAAGAGAATGACAAATCTGAACGATAGAGACCGATTTATCAAGAAATGGTGACGTAAATAGTCGACACATTTAGAAATTAGAAAAAAAAAGTGGTAATAATACAAAGAAATAATGACAGAAGAATACGTGTATGAGAAGCTCCCATCCAAGTATTCTAATCTGCACTGTCTTTTTCCCAAGTTTAAATTCATACAAGCACGTATAATTGAGTTTAACCCATTCACTGCCAGGCAAATTCAAAGCGTTTTGCCTTGATGTGTAATCTAGGTTATTATTTTGATAATAAAAAGCGATATTAAATTTGTTGATCAATCGATGTACCAGTTTCCGCTGAAGACTTTTCGTAAAAATGGCAGGCCAGGCACGAATAAACGTTTTACTTTTCATTTTAACTCGCGCAGGCTTACAATCGAAACAAAAATAAACAAAAGACGCTCTTAAAGATCGTAAACTCTCCCTGTAAGAGGCTTTCCAACCGGAAGTTCATATCCCCTCCTTTTTCTCTGTTTCCGCAATAAGCCGGATTTTCTGGGTGCTCGGCCATAGATATCGCTAGATCGAGTTTTCCAATGAACGCGGGAACAGGGCCGATGGGTAGGGGAGATGATTGTTTTCTTAGAGACCATTTGTAACAGTTTCAAATCCGATTACCCGCCGCCGGACGGAAGTGCTCGTTACCGAAGAATTCCGCGGCGTCGAGTTGCGACTACTTCCGGCTTCTCTCGTATCTTCCGCCAATTTTGCCTTTCGCGTAGCGACCGAGATTCGACCCTTGTTGCGGCACGGGTCTCTCAAGAACCTTCGTTATACTCGTTTTATGTAACGAGCTGCCGCTCGAGGTAAATATATTTGGTGGTTTAGGGGATGGAAACGATACTCGTGGAGACGTCACACGACCCTTGACGGAGATTGCGGCACCGGGTTCTCGCTGGGAACGCGACGAAACGTCTGCTGTAATGCGAAAATCAGATAGTACTATTGTTTGCGGATCGTAGACGCAGCAGGCGGTGGTATTCTTTAGAACGCGCGGCGTTAATTTGAAATTTTTATTTTTTTTCCAGAGAAATAAGAAAGTCGAAGTATTTCCGATTTGATCTCCTTTATCGATTCGCATTTGTCGGTTTTGTTGAACGATAAGACATCGCATTTACGTGACGCCAAGACAAATGGTCGTCATTTCGCGAGAGACTCCTTTTATTTTTTTCTCCTGGCAAACCTGTATTACGCAAACGCGTTACGCGAAAGTGTCTCAATTTTTCTACCGACAAAGTTTCGTCGATCCACCGAGTAAGCAGTATTCCTCCCCGGTAATACGCGCGCATCACGGATACGTATGATGTCCCCGACGTCAAGCTCCTTTTTAATTTGCCTCCTTTTTTTCGCCGACGTTCCGCTATTTTAAGAGCAGCCGTAAAGAGAACTCCTTTACGAGGCACAGAACGGGAAAAATGTCTTTTTCGCGGCGCGAGAGCTCTCGAGTCGTTTCTCCTTTCGGTCCTCGCAGTTTCGTCGGTCGTTTCCATCGTAGGAATAGATTGAAGTCATCGAGCCTCGACGCATGCCCACGGACGCATACATGCCGCAACAAATTTCGCGTGCGGGTACAAAGAGCGTAATGCGAGCCGTGCCACCACGAAAATTGCTCTCGTTTATTTTCATTGTTTCTTCGTTTTATTTCCTGTCGTCGTTTCCATCCCTTCCTTTCGCAATTCCGACATATTCAACGAAATCCCAATATCACGAAATTCGTTTCCTCTGGTAAATATTACAGGATGCAGTTAATCGATATTAAAGTAAATCAAATTTCAATTTGGTCGATTGAATGGGGAAATATAATTTGCGTTTGTTTGGTTTGTAGAGCAATCGGTACGATTTAGAAATATTTGGGGAAACATCGTTCGTGTTGACACAAGTACAACGGGTACAATAAAGTCAACCATGAATTGTTCATATTATTGCGGTTAATGTTTGTGAAAGATGTCGCTGCAGCTTTTAATTCGCACGATTTCAAACATTTCCGAATCTATTTTTATCGAACACATTACCGATGATTTTTCGAACCATAGAAAATATTTATAAAAGTCGCTCGGTACATCGACAGGGGTGCAGACAGAAATGGCTGGCGTATGATGCGCGGAGAGTGTTTTTCTCGCTGATTCGCATGTTTTGTTCGAACGATGTTTGCCCCCGGTCCGTCGAAAATTATCAGTGTATCGATCGCGGTGGAAGGGCTCTGGTCGTTTTGCGCGATAAATTTCTTCGCTGCGCCGAACAATTCTGATAGCGAGGAAAAATCGAAAGGTCTCGGTTACGACTTCGCGTTACGATGGTTAATGGAACGGAAAAGATACGGGGAAATGATAAAGTTAACACGTCCTAAGAGAAAGGCTTTCCCCCGTCAGCTATTTCTTCTTCTTTGCCCACGATCACGACGTCCTGCGCGGCCTTTTGATCGATGGGTCGCTTGGGACACGTGTTTAGTTTTTCATCGAAGATCCTAATTCCTAAAAGAGGAACTTTTGGCCTTCTTCCGCCTTTGGCCTCGTTGGCGTCTGCAAAAGTTTAATTAATATAATAATAAAGTAAAACAATAAAGTGTGTTCCGGAATGAATACTTCAAAATTTGAAATTTCGTCGCATTTCTTAACGCTAAATTCGAACGTGTGCCTCAACCGTTCGAGCACGGTGATTGACCTTTTTTTTTTTTGTACCGTACCGACCATTCGTTACTTGTTGTCTCCTTGAAGCGAGTCAGTCGGTTACTGTTCGTCATCGAATACGGTCGAGTGTTGTGTCAATATTCACGACTCGCTATAGTTATTACGCCAGTTTCTCATTCACGCGAAAATCGTTTCTGTTTCGTCGCCTGTTATTTACTTACTTGGCAAAAAATCCGTGTATAACGCACAAAATTATTCAAAAGTTTCGTGACGCGGACATTGTAAATACCGCATGCCATTGTTCTCGTGTCGTTAACGCGTATAAACAATCATTCAACCTCCAGCACTTTCGAATTGTTACACTCGTTTTCGAAACCAGCCCTCCGACAGAGTGAATATATAATAATGGAATAAAGGTTGGCGTACATCATGTCCAGCAGGAAAAGTCTACAATAAAACACTCAACAAAGAAGAAGCAGAAGCGTATGGTGTGACCTGATACATCCAAATACAAACAAAAATGGTATCCTTTGATCAGAAATTCCTCTCGAAAATCGGTCCCTGTCCGAACATATCCCGAAGATTAGTCCAACGGAAGTTCTGGTCGAGGAGTCTGATCACCGATCGAAGAAAAAAAGCAAAGGAAACCGATCACCCGAGGGACCTTACGTCACAAACGTTTCCCCGCTGGCTACCGAACTTTCCTCCCGCCGATTAAGCGCCGAGAGCCGACCGGCGCGGAACAAGCTCGAGGAGAAGGAAAAACTCGTGGAAACGGAAGAGGATCCTCCGGGCGTTCCCGCTCGATCGCCTCTTCGTACACGCTCCGCCTCTTGTTACAGAACTTTTAAGCCGGTCGCGTGGTCGTTACGTGCGCCCGCTTACCCCCATCGACAAAAGTAAAACGCAATTCACCCGATTCCGTGATTCCCGCTGGAACTTTCCAATTTCTTGGCGCATGCAGCGGCGGTCCCTGCACGCTCGATTGTGCGCTGTTTTCGAAACTACGACTGTTTTCCAACACCGTCTTCGATATCCTCGAAGAACTTTCGAGGAGTTCGGTCGTTTTCTTCAGGAATCATTAGCAGTTACCCGTTCGCGAGCGTTTTCCCTCCCGGGGAAAGAATCATCGCTCGTATCCAGTTTAAACAACAATAGAAAACGGGATGTGAGTCGAATGTATCATGCGGCAGACGCAAAATCCACTCGATTGTTCCGTGTGTACAAACGGGAACGCGAATCATTCGAGGTTTGTTTATTTAATGTAAACTTTCGTTTTTATTAACAATTTAATATATATTTTTCGGCCAAAAAATGGATTAGTGTGCTATTTCTACAAAATTTACGTACTTCTACAGCCATGCTATATAGATTATAAAATTTTTTAGTTTTTCTCTAGAATGATGTTACTCTTTAAAGTCGGTCGGGAATAACCAGCCAAAGCTACGACTCTCTTCCAAGCACCCTCGTTATCCTCTAACGCAGGAGTTCCGTCGTTCTCCTCGAGAATCATTAGCAGTTAGCCGTTCACGTTCGCTGCCGCGAGGAAAAGAGTCATCGTTCGGATCCTCGTTGGCCGTTCACCGAGTCACGATCCTCGGCCGAGGACGATCCATCATTCTTCCGGGCTCGTTCCGGGAGCAGCAGGTGTTCAGGTGAGACGGGTTCCTAGAAGACGGGAACGAAGACGGCACGTGTCCAGGAAACGGAAATAGGTATCGTCCCGTTGCCCTCGTCCCGGGGAATCCACGTCCCGACTGGCCATTTCCCAGCGTCGGGGTTGTTGATCCTCGGAAAGTGAACGTTCACGATCCTTCGTCGTCGATTCTCGCGTCTCGAACCCGGTACCTTGCTGCCTCGGCGACACCCGGGCCCTCGTTAATCTTCTAAGTCTTGTTCTTCCTCGGAGAATGTCCGACAGGTGCTAAACGACGCGCAGGTCGAACGGTAAGCCTTCGGAGGATCTTATCGAACGGCGACTTCATTCTCGTTCTCCTAAACTTTATATGGGGGACATGCAAGGACTATGACGTTGACGACACGTTCTTCGATATAAAAATGGAGGAATCCCTGGTTGTTTAGGAATGGTTCGGTATTGGTTGGTGTTTAACCCTTTGTAATCCAAATTTGTCGATTTCAATATTGCTGTAGAGGCGATACTGCCTAAGAATTTAAAATAAGTCTCTTCTGTAGACCTCAGGGGCTGTAGCTAGTTTAATTCTAGCTACAGTACGAGCCTAGCGACCTCGAGGTACCCGAGCTTAGGGAAGGGAGGGCAGTCAGTCCCTACGAGATTACTGAAATGAATAGAAGTATCGAAGGAAATAGGTATATCAGGAACCGAATCTGGTTTACGAGGAAAGGAATAAGCAGGAAAAAGTGAAACAGGCCAGCTTGTTCTGAACGCTAAACTTTTAATATTCGACGCTCTTGCAATTGACATTGCTAAATTAGCGATTTTAGATTTCGAAAATTAGCAATCTCCGCTAGGATTTCTTTAATTTTCCCCCAATTTTCTCTGGAAATATCCGAACAATGCCTTAATACAAGCGTCGCACTCGCGTGGTCGTCTCTTTCCGAATATTCTCGTGATTCGATCGGTATGCAAATGACGCCAGAATTGGAAAGCCTATGGACTCGGGAACGGAATGCGAATTGTGGACGAAGGAAATGACTTTTCCTCGTATAGCTCGGGATGATTGCTATTTTATCATAGTGATTTCATCGGAGGAGGCCAGCGTTGTGCCTCCGCGTATCGAGCGAACCAGCAGCGAAACGAAAGTGAGTTATCCACGCGTCCGTCCGCGAGGAGCGATCGATAAACCTCGCGTTATTAAAGTTCACCTGTCTGGCGTCGCCGTTAAGGAGGAACACCACCTTCGCGAATCCGAAAACTCCATTTGCTCGCCTGTCTAAAAAATTCAACGACTCGGGTTAAAGAGGATTATCATACAAAAATATTCTTATTCCTTCACAATTATAGATGAACCATGTATGTCTTCTTTACGCGTCAAGATGACCAATAGATGGTCAAACACGTTCGCGTAATGTATTGATCGATGAATATTTACACATGACTTGCAATCTGAATCCAACGGATATTATCGGTAAATATCGCTTCAACTGTTCAAACTCGCACGAATATTGTAACTGTTTGATTTAATTACGCGCAACGAGCTCTCCTAACTCGTAGCACGGGAAGAACGTTTCTTTCGCCCAAAGGGAAAAAATTGGGGATAATTTTCGCGAAGGTTCGAGCGGGATTTCGTGGAACCTGCCGAGACAAGAAGCGTGCCCCGAAGAAAGATTACGGGCGGGGAACTTCGACAGCACAGGTGCCGCCGCGCAATTAATTCCAAATGGAAAACTTTATAATCCAATCCCGGCGATATTGCGGGCCGCGCGGCTAAGCAATTAACTGACGATTGGTCCCCCTAACTCGCGCCACGCTCAAACTCTGGCCAGAATCTGCGCGTTCGCGCGCACTACCGATCTTGCCGAGTTATAACAACGCGCAAAAGTCCTCGGCCGCCTTGATGCCCCGCAAACTTGCGTCGAGTTATCGAGTTCGCCCTCGGATGACCCAAGTTTAATTGTTTCCTCAAGTTTTTCCAGCGTCTTCCCGAATAACAAATTGTCTCGCGTCTGTGAATTTATATATGCACTCAGACTCGACGGAGGCACGCTCGCAACCTCGAAGTTTCCGAAGAAAAATGACAGAACTGGATAATTACTGCTTCTTAGCAATTGTCCGTCGGTTCGATCAAAGACGGCACTTTTAATGTTTTAATTCCGACAAATACGGATGGTCGCATAAAGTTTATTAAGAGGGAACACCACCTGTGCGCGAGGGCCACCTCAAAACGAAAACTCGTGCTTCCTCGAGATTCGTCGTTGAATCTCGAAGTTTCCGCTCGAAAGACAAACATCATAAATTTCTTTCCTATTCTGGAATCAAAATCAATTCTATCTTTCCCCAGTTCCCGGCTCGCTGTCAGTGGAAACACTCTCGTCACGCTCGCCCCTATTAAGCTGCGAGAGGACCGCGTAAACTATTTACACTTCGCATAAATTTCGGTGGACCTCTGCCGTTAGCTGGTCCTCGCTCGCGTGCTCTGCCGAATTCGCTCGAATTTTCCCGGAAAATTCGAAAATTCGTCGAAACGATAGCCGGTCCGCTGCATCCTCTATCCTGTTCAGTCAACCCCCTCTCTCCCTTGTCGTGGCGACCGCCGTCGATACGTTCGCGCGCGATCAGCCCCGCGCGATCGGGCACCGTGCCCGAAATTTCTCGCCCGAATTGGGTGGAGCCAGCTCGCCGAACCGCCGCCGCAAATCGCTGCTGCTTTTCGCGTCAATTCGCCCGTTTCCCCGATAAAGGCTCTCCAACGATAAATTATTCCAACGTAAAACCCCTCCCCCGCCGACTCCTCGCCCTCTTTTCAGCCCGGCCCCCTTGTTTCGGGCGAAATTCTCCGACAGAATTGTGTCGGTTCCGCCCGGGCCATTTTTTCTACTATTACCATTCCGGATTGGGACTCGATTCGTCGATAAGCGCCAACTTGCCGCTCTGCGAATCAACGCGACATTTCTATCCGGCATTGTTGCAGTCGATGTCGCCATACATTTCAGCTTTTACTTCACCCTCAACCGACCTATATTTATTTCGCAATTTTTCAAAAGAAATTCTTTGTGCGATTACCTTTTGACGTCGAGTATCGCTGCACGGAACTCTAAGTACACGCGACGTATAATTCAAAGGGAGAGGCTCTTCAGTAATAATAATAATGGATGTTTAATCCTGTATTCCATGAATTTTGTTTTCGCGAGGAGTATAAGTCAAAGAGACCGCTTTTAATAATAACAATAACAACGACGAGTGTATGTTACCTTATCACGTGAATTCGCGACTCGAGACGTTCAACATCCCTTTGTATTAAATGACATACTACGAATCCGCGCGCGTTGGAGTGTAATACACCGTCTCTGAAATGACATAAAGTCTGAAGCGTCAGGAGACAATTGTTGCCACTTTAGGTTCGCGGCGACCATAGAGAAATCCGAGTGTTGTGACGCGTCGTCTTCCAGAATCTCGCGGACAGCTGTCGATGATAACATCGGAGGGTGGCTCGAAGTTAAGGGAAGGGTTGGCCGAATCGAGCGCTTCCCACGGGAAACACGCGGCAACGAGGACGCTCATTGGAAGATAATTAAGTGCGCGGGCTAATAAAGGGGCGCAGGCTGGTCCCGCGCGGCGAAAACAATACACGGTGTCAGCGTGTTTATGGAAATCCGTGTTAGGTCGGATCGCGCGCGTTAGGGCCGCGATAACGCTTGCAAATCGCATTACATCGGAGCTACACCGGCCACGGCTGCGGCCGACCTAGCCAAACCGCGCGCTCCGACCCTCCTAACTAACCTGTGACACGTTCTCCGTGTTCTAAGCGCTCCCTGGTAGATGCTGTTCCAGAGCGACCGACACCTTCGCACTCGGAATTCTTAACTGTGCTTAGTAACGGACGACATTCGTGTCTGGACGTGGTTCTCGAGTAACGATTAGGGGATAGACAACTCCTGTAAGCTGGCCAACCATTGTTTTGAACTTGAGATTAGGTAGAATGAATATGATCAGCGTATCTTAACACTTTACCGAACTGTGGCCTGTTATTAATCTTTTTGCTTAGGCAACCAATACTTTGTTATTTATTATTGAGATATCATTTTATCGATAGATAAACTAAGGAGGTATTCTGGTTCTCAGGGTGACCGAAAAATACTTGGTTTGATCTTTTTAATATCGTTTTTTCGAACCACCTCCTTAAGAGTCATCGAGTATCAGCGCAGTTGGCAAAATAAACAGCGTTAAATAACAGAAATTGAGTCTGCGTGGCTGCTACCCTCGTAATCCGAGATTTGTTTGCGTCGATTAATCGACTATCGCTGCCAGCTTCAACCGAGGCTAAGAAACGTTACTCACAGCCGTCCCTTTCGGCGGCTGTGGTCCATTTCCCTCATTGTTTGTCAGGGAAAATTGCGTCTGGGGTTATAATAGATAGCGTTTTATCGTTACTTCGGTCCGTAGATCGTGTTCAGAGGTAATGGTTCGTTATAATCCCCCACCGGACGTGGCTGAAAAGATGCTTTAGTGCGGGCTGAAAGTAATACGAGGCATTGTTGCACCACCCCATCGAGGGGAGGGAAAGAGAGGTTCCAACGTCTGGTATCAGGATCGTCTTACGGAGCCTTGTTTCTTAAGCTTCTAACAGCCTCGCGGATTCTACGGGCGCCGTTCCTCGCGTCGCGACGTCTTTCACCGTCTCGCAGGCTTTCGGATAATTTGTATTCGCCTGGCGCGTCGTTGTGTTCCCTCTGTTTCCTCCGGAATCGAGGATCACTTTGTAATTTCGCATTACGTGGCTGCTAGACGCGAGTTGCAGGGAAATTTGTCTAAGCCGCAAAAAACGACCCTTGGAACCTATTATTTCGCTCCACTGTAATTCTCCCTGCACGTCTGTATCAATTCGTCAATTGAAAGTAACGCGTTAATCCGTGTAATTTGCACGAAACGCAAACGTGACGAAATCAGTCTCTTGAATCGATTGGTTAGCGCTGAACCTACCGAGGTCTAATCTTCTTAAAATCATTTTAAGAAGACGTACGTGGGCCAAATGAACCTGCCAGGTTCAGTGGTTGATTCGCGACGGGGAAACAAAGCAAGTTCTTCTCGAAATAATTAAGGCGAAGGCGGCTAGAACCCCGGAAACTACTCACCGCCGCGTCTGTCGTTCATTATTCACGAGATCCTATTAACCAACATTACCGGCATCCCACCGGAAGATGTAAGTAATCTGTAACGTGTAATCGATGGCGCAACACGCGGCAACAAACCCCTCGCTTTCCCACCATGAGATGTTCGCGAGATTCTGAGGTCGACCTCGGAGGCCCGATTAACCCCTGCGAGATCCAGGCCACGCCGTGGATGTTTTCCATGTCTTGAAACTGCTGGAAAAACGAGCACCAGAAACGTACGTGTACCAAAGCACGGTAACTCGTACGAGATAAATGCGAGAAAATTCTATAGCAGTTTCAAGACTGGCGAAAAATGAAAATAAAATTTCCCTGAAGTTCGCGAGCTGGTTAAAATATTATTTTTACTGTAAGACTAATTTCATACATTTTCATTTTCTGGACTAATCTCCTACATTTTTACTTCCACCAGACTCGAATTAAAAAATGGAATTAGGTTCTTACTCTTAGTTGTTTTTTATCGTCATGGGGAATAAATTGACGTTAATTAGCATCGATTTTCTGCATCGAAGGGTTTGAGTTGGGAATATTAAAAAATGAATATTACGGTGGCTCAAAAAGTGAATTATTCATATTCTATTTACGGGCTTTTTAATCGCAGTGTCTGACAATTGACATTAATTAACTTTGTTGTTGGCCATCCTATATTAAAATGTACTAGGTCGATGAAGCGTTATCGGAGAAACTATTTCTTATTTTCGATCGTTTACTCGACATTCTTGTCTTTGAAAGAATTTTACCGAGCTATAACGCGAAAATGATACCTCCAGGAATTCTGTTCGCGATTGGTCGTTGTCTGGCGAGCAGCAGAAGTAGTTGAAAGTAGCTGGACGTGTTTTAAGCGCGCAATTCGCATACATCGTCCTTAATACTGCCGAAATCGCCGGCGTGCAGGGAAGTTTGCCCTGTAAACAGGGCGTTGACGTCGACACGGGCGCGTCATTAGTGGTCGCGCGCAAACGCCACCCCCTGTCTCTATCGGCCCCTTCGGTTTAATGCGACTTTGTCGCAAGTTCTCTTCTTACGCAGCCGTGTACCATCCGCTGTTTGACACGCGGATAGTCCAAGTTGCGTTTGATTTTGGTGTTACACGCCTGGCTTACCTACGTGTAATTCAGACCTCAGCGAAGAAGAGGTATCGAGCAGAAATAAGCGAAATACTTATTCTCCAAATCCATCAGTTTCCCCCGAAAACACAGATAAAATCACCAATCCTCTTCTTCTCCGAAAAAGGAAGAAAACGAAAATCGATGAACAATTTTCTTCGCGGATGATCCTGGTGTGCGAACGACAAGCAATGCTTATTCGTTCTCGCGAAAAGTCGCCTTTTTCGGGGGAAAAGTCGAGATGGTGGATTTCGATCGCGATACCAATCTCTCGAAACCGTGGAGAAATCATCCCAACGATCCTCTGGAAGCGACCCCGAAGGATTCGCGCGAAGACGATTTCGCGTGCGTGGAAAACCTGATAGAGGGTGGAAGATGGAAACGCGAGCAGGGATATTTTAACAAAATCCGTGATTTTGGGGGGGGGGGGAATTTTGAACCCTTGGTTTTACAAAGACACGTTTGCATGGACGGTTTCGGTGTAAGTTTCGACTCGTTTGCTCGACTCTTCGTTCAAAGGACTCGGATCGTGGGTGAAGATGGACGAATCCGTGGAGTTTACCGTGGAACCAGAGGGTTGGATCTTTTTTTCTCAATTCGCTTGGACGTTCCATCGCGCTTGGCCAAATATTTTGCGAACACACTCGTTACGCGGCCACCTCATACGTTTCGAATCGCCGGACACGCGTTTAAGCGCGTTTGAACGACACGTGCCGCTATCAGAATTTCCCTGATGCTTATTCGCGAACCTCTGAATGTCGAGCCTCCCTTTGAGCTCGACTGTGGTGTCCCCTTTCGATCTTGTTTTCTTTCGAGTTTGCTCGGTCCCGCGAGTCGAGACGATTCGGATTATAACATGAAAACATTTGAACGAGAATTAAAGGGTATTAAACTCTCTCTTGGTACGAGCCGTGTCTGGATTCACGTGTATTTTTAGTCGGAGTTAGCCGCGAAAGGTTAGGACGTGTATTATACGTCCGGTTGAAAGAAAACGCGGCGCCTGGCTGAGTTTTTTCTGCGATTATGGCGGAATCACGCGGAAACATTCAAAGAAAGGGAGTTAGAAAATCCTTTACTAATCGCCAGAGCTCCCTGGTTCGTACTTTAATGATACGCAAAAACTCTTACGCAAAGAACGTACCAAAGACGATCGAAGTGGATTGCAGTTGTCAACTCGGTATCCGATTCCCAATGTATTTGTGGATTTCATTTGTCCAGACAAACGGTAATTTCATGGCGTTATTCTAGACCACATAGACAGTTTGGCCAACGACAATATCCACAATTGCACCAGATTTTTACTTCCTCACATATTCTCACACGTCTTCATTCCCACTTATACATCTATCCGTCGCGTCCGAAATCCTCGCTCTGTGCTATCGCGGATGAGTAATTGTTTGTTCGTTACCGAGTTAACTATTAATTATTATTCGTTTCATTTTTCCGAATCTGGAAAGGTCTGATGTCTCTAGTGACAGATGCATACACACTGGTTACATCTATTCTTTTTCAGTAAAACAACCTTCCATCTTGCTCCTATTTTTACCCTGTGAATAGTGTCTGTTTAGACTGCCTGAATTTTAAACGCCCTACATACACACGAGTCTGCTGCATACACATATGCTCTTAAGTCAACGACTTTTGCCGAGGTCCTATCGTATTGTTGCATAAAGAGTCTGTTTAATTTTTTGTTAACTGTGATCTAGTGAGGTCTTGTGTCATATTATACGTTACAGAATCCCGAAGCAGTCAAGCAAATTACCATAAAATTTGATAGAGTCGATAAACAAAGGTGTCGGTTCAGTGTCTATAATATTCTCGAACTAAACTGAAGATCGGTCAATCTGCATGGGACAGTAGCTCCGTAACGTTTTTCAATGGGAGTCGCCTTAAGGGTTAAAATCAAATCCCATCGACAGGGAGCTTGGACCACGAGAATCGCTCGTCATCCTTGGGACACGATATCGAGACACCCTCATCGCGTACTGCTAACGAGCCGCAACCCCAGGAACATCGTGGTGCTCGGCGACCCTCTGTCTCTGTCGCGTACGCGTGGTATGCGACACGTTGTACATGTGGAGGAGAAAATACGAGGCACACGAGGGTCACTCCTGACCTCTAGGTCTCCATTAGCGCGACGGTCCACACATGAATGCGTAATGCCCCACCGTCCCACTTATTATAATTTGATTAAAGCCGCCGCGAGTCCCCATCTTGGTCATCCGCATTCGCCGTTCCGCTGCGTTCAGCGTGGATTTTAATAAGATTTCTCTTTCGCAGTTAATCGGCCGCGATGGCCTCCGAATAAAGCGGTCATAAGTGCCCGCTGAGTGCATTTTCGGCGACCTGAGCGCGTCCCGTCCACCGACCCTTTTCCGCGACGATATAATACGGCCGGTGGTCGTGTTTAAGAGGGTACACCCTTAGAGAGATCGACAAAAATTTACTCTGTAAAAGCACGATGCTCTATTTTTTCAGCTAGAAAACCCCATGAACGTTTATATTCATTCGGTGTATAGAGAATCGAACAGAATTTTAATAACTGGCTTTCTTTGAGCACACCGGACCGAAATTATGCTCTCGATGCGAGCGCTCGTGAGCGTACGGGGTAAAACACGAGGAACGCGTTGTAAACGTGAAAATCCCATCGACCGTGGCGACGGGGTTCGAAAACGTATCGTTTGCTGCACCGCGGGGCACCGCGGGGCCCCAGGTCGGTTACATGTTTCAAGAGCTTTCAACGAATTTCGAAACAACTCGAAAATTGACTTTCGGCCAGCCGTAAATTGATTTTCCATGGCAGCGACGGTCCCGCTCTCGGTCAGATATTTTCGCTGGGAAAACGAATTCGTGCCGAGGCGGGCGCATTGTAACGAATTCCCGAGCGAGACAACCGCATCGCTGCGTGGACGAGCTTTTTTTCGTTATCCCCTACCCCGAAAAAATTTCTCAGTTTGCCGGGCTTCCGGGCTTCGGCGATCCAAAGGGGCTTTCGCGGATCGGCGGCAAAAATTCGAAATAAAATTGCGACTGGCTCTCGCGCTGGCTTCTGGTTATCTCGGATCGAACATGTTACAGTCCATCCGTTTTCCTGGACGAAACTTTCACTCGTTGGAGACGAGATATTCCGACCAACGGGAATTAACGACGTCCGAGAAGAGAACAGGTTTACGTACTTCTTCCCGTTTTCCTCGTGGACGTTTGAATTTTCCGCGTTCTCCGCGACGTGCTTTGCATATCCTCGGTTTGTGGATTCGTTCGCCGAATATACAAGATTGCTGGCACGAGATAACACGACCAGAGGCGAAAAAACGCATCGTATATTTTAGAATTTTATCGAAAAAATTTGATAATAAAACGTACATTCCGCGCACTCTCTGTTTCTCAAAGGGATACGAGGGGTCGGTATGGGCGCGGTGTAGCACGAAAAACATACCCGATAGCACGCTTTGTGAACAAATTTTCAGTAGAATTGTACGGCGTATGGACGCGTTTGAACTCGTCCGATTGTATTCTCTTTTCGCTTCCAATTAATAATCAGTAATTACTATAATTACAACGTTATTAATACGTTTTTATTATATCGTAATTATACATATTTACCAAATCGAATTGTCCGGAATCCGTAAAATACAGATTACATTGAAAACAAAAATGTAAATGTATGCGTTGGTGAAATATCGCTCCAACGGTTGTGTTAAACCGCACCGGGAAGAGAAAGGTATTTTCCACGAGTTGAATTCTGAAAAAGACAACAAAGTATCGGGGGAGAACGGTTGAACAACTTCCTAAAACAGAAAGGGAACATAAATAAGACGGATTACCGTAAAAAGAAATACCGCGGGAGAAACATTGTCCACGGTCGGAAATCTGGGAAAGGGAAAAAGAAGAATCGACTAAACAACTGAGCCACGAGGGAGCCGAATACACCGGGAAACAGAGAAAAACAGAGGCACGGACGATACGGGGTTGGAGGAAAATGGAGAAAATACGCAGGAAAGCGGAAGAAGAGGACGGCGAAGAGGGGGAGGACGAAACACGAGATACGCAACGGCGATGGATGTGTGCGGACGTTCCCTGCATCAGTTTGTCATGCCATATTCACCTCCGTGCACGGTATGTTCCGATACGTTCGTTCCGATATCCGTTCGTGCGAAAATTCAAACGACCCGCCAACAGCCCGCTGCCGATAACGCTCGGGGAGCTGATATCGGTCCGCGGTGGATCATTGACTGACCCGATCGATGCAGATGCTATCGTTTCGAGCATCGACCGTGTCAACCCCTCGACCCTGCGCAACTCTACGTTCCGAATTGTAATCTTGCATCTATTATTCCTGCGTAAGCGTTAAATCGAGCGACAAATTCCCGTGTGGCTGGCAAATCAAATTTCGGATTCTGCGCTGATCGGGCGCCATTTTGTTTTTCACGTCGAGACCTTACCAGATTTCGAAAGTAATTCCAGACGATCGGAGAATCTCATTTTTTACGTTCAAGAATTATCGCCTTAATCGCTCGTAAAAATATTGACCCTGGAAGACGATACGTTTCCTCGCCCGTGAGAAAAGGGAGCCTCGAGAAATATTTTTACAGACCGCGTGCATTTTCCGGAAGACAACATACCGTTCCGTTGGAAAACAGCCTGAAAAGACGCCAGCGCTCTGTAGTCGGACCAACTTCGATATCCTCTGTCTGTCGAAATGTACTCGAGCGTCCTCGAGCCGATGCGAGAAACGTCTCCTGCCTGGGAAGCCTATTCGGATCTTTCTTTTCCTGCCTTCCTTTCCACCGAGTGGAACCGAATCTCGCGCAACAGAAAGCGAGCGTTTTCTTTGGAAAAGTAGATATCTTTTCCCAAACGCGTCGCCAATCTATGCGATTCTCCTTGGATCGTTGGATATTTTACTTCCGTATCGTCTTCCTTCGAGAATTTTTTATTCGCGTTTATTCGAACGCTTACCTTCGCTACTCGTTCGTCAGTTACACGAATTTCACATATTCTGCATCCCTCTCTGTCTTTGTTTTTCGTTCTACAATTAGAAAACTTAAATTTTTAACGAATTAAATTTCGCGTATTACGTCGTGCAATGTCAAGGAACAAAGCGAAGATCTATCCTTTCACCATCGCGGAATCTTCGCGTTCCCTCGCGACGCTCTAACAAACTCCGGATGCATAGAAACGTGTACAGCCTACAACCCACGGCAGCTTCCATGCTTTTGTTCATCCGTGCAGTTATTTATGCCTGGGTAGGAGGCGGTGTCCACTTCCGGCGTCACGTTTCGACTTCCTTTCTTTCCAGTTTTTACTTTCGTACTTCGCGTAAACAGGGGACTCAACCTTTTACCTCGATGTCTCTGCGTCCTCTTCTTTTCGAACCCCGTTCTAACCCTACTTCCCTTCTCCCTCGCGAGTTCTGCTGCGTCCCACGATTCTTTTCTCACTTTTCGCACTACATCCGGCCTCGTTTTTTCCAACCCTCGACGAACCTCCGGCGTATACTCGTATCTGCATTTCTAGCCGCGTTTCCGCCGCTTCCAGACTCCCCTCCCTCGGTTTTCACCCTCGCGTCGTGGACACCCCCACCGCGAGGACGGCCTTTCGCATTTGCATCCGCGTCCGTATTCCTCCACCCCCTTCGCGCGCGTTTCTCGCGTAATTATTTCTATCCGCGATTGTGATGCAAATTTTTGCTGTTTTCCATCCCGCACCCGCTCCCCGCGTTGTCCGCACCTTGCCTCCACTCTCTACCTCACCACCAGCTTTGTTTCTTTCTGGTTCGTCCAAACCCTCTTAAACTGTCTCCTCTTTCGATCACCAACCCCTTAATTTTCCGACTAACCCCCTATTTCTGCTTCCCCGTACATTTCTCGCATTCTTATTTTGTTTTGGTTTGTGTTCGTCCCCTCGTTAACTCGGCCTCTTAAAACGTCACTTCTTTCAATCTCCACTCCGTTAACTTGTCGACTATTCGTCTGTTTATCCGTCCTCGTACACTCCTCACATTCTTATTTTATCTGAGTAGTAAATAAAATGGCCGGTTCAAGAAAAATCAACCCTTCGTTAATTCGTATTTCCGCGTTTCCTCTCGCAATTTGTTCCACTCCCGTCGCGCTGTCCCGCGATTCGAAGAATTCCTTGGACCATCCCCTCCGCCGACTGCTGCTTCAGCCAGCCCTCTTTGACGCGGACAGACGATGTCTTCAGGGGGCGGACTTCATCGTGCTACCCGGGAGAAGGGACGCATTAATTATTTATGGCCGCCTTATATTGGCCCGGGAAAATGTTAACGGAGGTGCGGAGACTTAATGAGCAATTTTGCATACGGATCGACGCTGTCTATTCGAGGGTGTGGTGTACAAAGAGGAACGTCGGGCGCCCTGTTTACTCGGTACACTCTCCTCGGATAATAGTTAGGTGTCGTGTTATTCGTTGCGTCCGACGTGCGTACAGCGACGTAATCGGGGGTTTAAGTTAACTTTTCCTCACTGTTGGCCTTTCCAAGAGGTCGACATCGTTGTCGCAGGCACCTTCCACCCTCTGCACCACAGTATCGCCAATAAAAAGGCGTGGAAAGATTGTCGAGAAAACTCTACCGATACTTTCCGATAGATCTCTAAATTGAACCGCTTATCAGTTGCTTTACTGTGTGTATTCACAGCAAGTGCTTTGACACTCAAATTTAAAATTTTTCAAAAAGTGGTGTTAATCGATTTGTGCAGTAAACGTCTCATATAGCACAGCACCATAGTCGGACAATCCATATACGGGGATCGAATTTTTATTTATTTTAAGCTAAATAATTCATCTCTGATCAGGTTAACCCCTTCCAAAAATTCTCCGCACACCTCCACTTTAATTTCGTTCGACAATTTTGAATTCTCAGCGTTTCCCTCGTTTTCATCGCAAAACCAGAAATTTGCCAGGTACGTCCGTAGCTTCACTTGCCGTTTCGACTGTGAAACGAAGTAATTTCGTCACTCACATATGGCGGAAGCAATCCCGTTCGAAGAGATCAGAGGATAACGGTCGGCATAGAGAATGCAAACATTTCCGTGCGCGGTGTCCGTAAGAATATAGCACCAATCAACTCTAAAATAAATAGACGGGAAATTTATACCAGAATTTCCATCAAACCGTCGCGTATGGTTAACGACCGATAACGGGCGCGTTTCGTCGACAATTTAAACGACGACGACGACGACGCCAGGACCGTGTTCTAACAGATCTAATCGTTCCGTTATCCAAATACGACGCCACATCACGTAATCTTTTCGCGGAAACCCGTCGACACGAGTCCGCAGCCGTTGGAACCTTTGTTTTTCGCGTACGCGATCAATTCGCTCGAGCAGACCGATAACGGGAAACGGAATAGAAAGGGTAATTACGAGTCCGATTAAAAGTCTATTTTATGATGCTAGATAAAATTCGAGCTCTTCAATTTTTCCCTAGAGTACTCTTTCAAATATAAATATTCTCTTAGTTGGTGCCATAAACAGTGACAATAAATGTTACGTAGAATTCGTTTTTATTTATCGAACAAGTCGTCAATCGAATTGACTAGACTGGTTTGTCGGAACAGGCTGATCGTCTCAATCTTCTTAAACTCATTTTACTGAACTCTTGCTCCAGTCGATCGAATCCCATAACAATAAATGACGAGGTTTTCTTTATAACAATAAAGTCTTACGATGAAATTTGCTCCACAAGCGATTGCTCTGAAAATCGTGTCCCCTTTGTTTGGCGTCACCTCTTTCCTCTGATCGTCGATGGTCGTTGGCTAGTCTCCTATAAAGTCGACCGACGAGTCCCTCAATTAATCGTGCTTAATACGACAATAAAGGGTTTATCGATGGTCCGATCGTTTAAAGTGGGGAGATCTTGAAATCTTTCGCGGCTGGAGAGGAATCGCGATGAAGATGTCGACGACGACGAGGACAAGAAGACTCGGGAACGGAGTAATTAATTTTACGCTATTGCCTGCTGGCAAAGACGAGTTTTACGGAACGGCGCCGACGGGATTAACTAAACGAGGTTTGCGGAGACGACGATCGTTGAAATAAAGCTCGAGATTAGACTTTTCAAGAGTTCGTGAAGTGCTTTTTCGGGTAAAACGAGAAAAAGGATCTATTATCGTAACGAAACGTTCCCTTAATATAATTCCCTAAATGATAACACTTTGTAATTGAATCTGGAAAACTTCTCGACGATATTAATTTCGTTCCTGTCGCTTCGCGCCGTCAAGCCCCCGGTAATTCAATTTCGTCGTTTCGCTCGGCCGATGGCGTAATAGGTTCCGAATCAATGTAATCGTCCGACGTGGAATTACGCCAACTTCGTCGAACGTCTTAAACTGCCTTAGAGCTGTCTTTTGTTCCGAATTTGTGCGAGGACACGGTACTCTATTTTTAGGCAAGCTATAGCATTCGAGAACAACGTAAACCGAGACACTCGAATGGCTGAACGCAGTTTTTAACGACACCTCTTGATATCTTAATTATTGGTTTCAAAAATTTCCACGATAGTTTTATTCGTGGTAATTTCTCGAAAGCACAAGTGTAAACGCAAACTGTCCGTTCCTAAAATATTTTCTGTTCCCATGTTTTTATACTTTGTCGTGATCTCACCTTAGAATTACATTTTAATTCGAGGAAGCTCGAAAGGAATTTTTGCCGCGAAAGAGAAGTTTAGCGTTTCGATTTTAGCAGCGATCAACTATCTCGACCATTCCGGCCAGGGCGGACGCGTACTTGGAATTGTTAAAAACTCATCGAACGCTTCATAGAAATAATCGACGAAACTTTCCAGCGCTGAAGATAAAGGATGATCGATGTTCCTCTGGCCACCTATTTATCCAGCGCTGGAATTCCAGAAAAATTTCCGATAATTTCAGTTCGACGAGCGTGTACGAACTTCGTTCCTCCCCACATGCTGCGAAAGGTATGGTTAATGGAACTGCTCAATCCCGTCCATTTTTAATTGTGTTCGATCGAGATTCGGGTTTGTCTACTGCTGGAATTCCGTTCATTATTAATTCGAGTGTACATTTATAATTCCATGCTTGTGCCTAGCTACTACGAATGTTACTTTAATTTAAATAAGATATATCCTATCGATGAATTGAAAATGCAACTTTTCGCTCGTTACTAGTAGAGTACAAGGTGAAAGTTGAATTCTGGAATGATACCAATGCCGCATTAGCGCTATCAAAACTCGATTCTGTTCGCGTTACAAGTTTAGAATAACGCTGTACACCCTCTTTCGAATCCTCGAGGAATTTTCTTCTCCGTAACCATGGGGAACGGCAAACAGATGTTTCCATTTCACCGCGAAAAACCAGCCAGATTTCAACCCTTGTTGTTCGCCTCCGTCCGCGAAACGTCGATTATTCGGTCGAGCGCGGTCGCTCCGCCCACGCTCACGCTCCTTCTTTACGAGCACGCACGGCTTCAATTTCCGTAACGTCAACGCCGCTAGTCGCAATCTAACTTCTGTCGTTCCGCTCGATTGTTTTTGAAGGAGCGCTTTTCCGTCCCGCGAGGCTCAACGACGCTACAAGATCATCCTCTTCGCGGAGCGACGCTCGAGCGCCGTCTTTCTTCGCTTCGCGACTATGAACCAACACCGAGAAACGCGACTCCAGTGCTTCCCAACTTTTTCCACGAACGAACACTGCAGTGGAACGTATGATATTTCATGTTGTATCGAAATTGAGAACGAACGTGTAGAGAAATGAAATTCAGAACGAAGAATCAAGTATGTCACAGAGATAACCACTGGAAAACAGACAAAATACCGATAAAATACGATTAATAAAATATAACTCGGTTCGATCGAATCGTGGCGAATATATTTCCGTCCCTCGTGAATTTGCCACGAACAAGAAAGTCGAAACAAATGAGCGCGACGCGTCACACCTGTTGGGAAGCACTGGTATGCGCGGAACGGTCTCGTCCTCGAGAAGCTCGCGGAGCTTTGGCTCCGCCAGGGATCCCCGAGCCAACGGAGGGGTCGGGCTTTATCTACGATAACTTCCGCGACGTGTCTTCCGTCGTGTTACGCGAATCTTCCGTAATGCTGGCCCGTTGTTACGCTCGACGCTGGCTGAGTCTCCTCCGTCGGCATTCAAAGGTGGTGTAGGAACCGGATGACGGGGATTCCCGCGAATACGAATCTTTGCATTTTGAGAGAATCTTCGGGCACGGGTGGAAAGGGAATGCCAGACGCGATGGCAATTCCTGCAGCTGCCGACGAAGCTCCTCGAGTTAATTCGTTAGGTGTCTACGTTATTCGCGAGTCCTGCGCCTTGATGAAATTTCAATCGACGCTCTTGCGTTTTGATTTTAGGTAGCTGGATACTATAACCGGAATAAACAGAAGCGATATTTGACTGTGTAGATGTACGGCCATTAAAGTATTAAGAGTGTGTTGGTTCGGGTGTACGAAAGTCGATTTTTAGGATTTTTGTAGAAACAAGGATTATTGAAACAGAGCCAATTTCGTAATATTAACCAATGGTGAAACCAATTTATAGTTCTTCCCAATAAAGAACGTCGCAAGTTTTCTACCAAGTTGCTTATAAAACTGTGCTTTAACAGAAACCACGTGTGATCGTATCTCAAATCTATCGATCGATTGTTCTTAATACATTCGTGCAGTTTTGTTATCCCAATTTCTTCCTGAAAGCGAGTCTTTTCCGTCGTTGAATCGATTTAAAACAATCTACTTTTGTCGAGACAATCCGAGCACCGCGGCGATGCAAATGCTTCATTTGGAAGTTCCGTGTTTCGTGCGAACGGAGAGTCCATTATCTCCTGGAGGGAAGCCCGTCCGAGTGAAAAGAATCGGCCAACTTCTAGCAAAGTTCCCCAGGAAATCCGTGAAAAAACACTTGCCCGTGAAAAGGGAAAGAAGAAACGGCCGGGGAACAATTACGCACCGTGCCGTGCATATTAAACCGCGCCGACGACGGCATTCTGAATAATTTAAACGCGATTTCAGCCGCCGATTATCCTGCAATTCGCAGACGACCGATGCACCCTCGCCGCGGAACCGTTGCGTGCACAGCTGCGTACACGGTTTGTTCAACTACGCGAGACTGAAAAAGCGAATCTTATCCTCTTTATAACGCTGGAAGTGCTTCTGTTTCTTTCGCTCGATTCAGAATGGTTCGCGTCAGTTTCGTTAAGAAGGAATTGAGGATATTGCACGGACGTTTCGTTGCGTCAGCAGAGACGACGAGAAAGTAGGCGATTGCTTGCGTGGCGAGGTGGTTCTTAAAGCTCTAATGAAATTGGAGAAAAGACGGACGTTAACAGAGATTCAAGTATTAGGGGATGTTTGGACGTTTAAGGGTTGGAGAAAATCATATTTAATCCTTTATAGCACTCATTGTTACCACTAAGGAAGGGGCGGAAATTTTGTATTTTTAAGTTTCTACGCTCATACATTTTTTTCAAAAAAGGTGAAGAAAAATGTCCAGGGAGTTCTACTCTATAAAGGGTTAAGGAGGAAAGTCACCTTGGACTCGTGAGAATTTTTTTTATTTGGTAATATTGACCTATAGGGAGATTTTTCCTTTTTCAAGTGATCAATTCTTCCTGACGATTGATGGTTTTACATGAAAAAATTCATCGGTACAACCTGTTTTCATTTAAAGTATTTAATATTTTTCAATTATCAAGGGGAGGGGATATTACCATTGGTCGGACCCTTTCACGCGAAACGCCAACCTCTCGCTCTGCGGGCGAATCTTTGTACAGCTGGCGGCCGTCTGAACACGTACCGGTCTATTCCACTTGTCCGACTACAATGGGTTCGTTCTATTTATCGAGCCATTCGCCAGCCTCCTTCAACTTGATCGACCAGGCACGCGCCTGTCCGACTAGTCGAATCAAGCACGGATTCCATTCCCTTATTATACTATACAGGGTAATGCTCGTAACTAAGGGGCTTTGTTCTAAACGAACATTGAATAGTACGGATGAAAATCATATCTGGTTCAATTATTCCGAGAAACGATTGTTCTCTCTAATTTTTGTTTGCATAAGTCGATTACTACGTCACTCACGTATGCGTGACAAAAATTTTCATTAAAGAATTAAACAAATTAACCTAAACCTGTTATACATTGGATTGGTAACTGTATAACATAGATGACACTTAGCAAGCCATGATCTCGTTCTACGCGACCTCTTTTGGCTCGTAGCAATTGAAACAGAATAAAAAGTAGTTTTGTTCTATACTTGGTTTACTATTTCATCGACTTGTCTGACCAAGCACGGTCTTATTCCATTTGTACGCGTGGCATATACTGGCGTACCGTTTTAATCTGTTTATCACATTACAGTTCTACTTTTTTTTTTATTAATTATTCCTTTGTTCGTCAAGTCGACCCTACTTCTTCGATCGCATCCTGGTATATTCTATGAGCACGGTCGCATGCGTGCTCGCGTTGGCCGTTTTCAAGCTGGCAATTAGTCGCGTAATTATTCCACACGAAATACACGCCGTACTCAGCTAGTCTGACACAAGCCAGACCCATTCTACTGCGCGCTCCTTCATTAACCTGTCATATTGTCCGCAGACTTATTCTACTTGTCGCATATAGAACGCGTCGGACTTAATAACGAGAAGAATTTATGGATTTCTCGAATTTAATAGACCCAACCACGGGAAAGAAATGTACTAACATAAAAAGAAGTACGCTCTTTACGGGGGCTTCAGTTTTTACATTCCACGACCGGGAAAGATTTTATGAACGTAATATTCCGGGGCGTGTATTCTCGACCGCGCGGATTTACGCGATTCGTCGGCACGAGGGCGGAGTCGTTCACCGTTGCGAAAGGAGCTTTATCTTGTCGGTTTCGAGTGTACACGGAGATCCACGGCTCTTGACGTTTGTTGCGTCTGGCCGCTAAATTGCGCGAACGCGTCGGATACCTCAAGTCTCGCCCTCGAAAGCGTTGTTCGAGAATTTCCCATTCAGCTTCAGCATCTTTACGAGTGAAATACAGCCACCCTTTAAACGGCAAAGATAGCGCGATGGTTTCTAATTTTCCCCGCGTCTTTTAAGCTCCGCGTCGCTTCGCGCCAAGCTCGGTTACAGACACGAACGGGCGCCGAGGAATGGAAAGAACACGGATTTCGTATTCAACGAACGAAAGAAAGCCTGTTCCGTACAGTTTCTGCAAAACCGCCAGCTATTCGATGGTTAAGCCTGGACGTGTCTACTCGATATTAGACGATTTCGGTGAACGGTACCATCCTGTCGTTTAATGCAGCTGCGTTTCGTTCCCGTGCTATTCGATTATCCAGACTGCAGGTATTCTTACAACGATGGAAACTTTTATTCTGTCGGTAGTCGAACCATAAAGCGGCTAATTGCGACGGGACGGGGCCCAGCTGTAAAAATAACCTCTTACGAATATTCCTAAACGAGTCAAGTCGACCGCGTTAAGCGGCTTTCTCGTTTTAGAGGTTTCGCAGGATCAAACTTTCCTTTACTGGAAACGTGCGCACACGATACTTTGAGAATATCTCAAATATATTATTCCATTAAACGTCGACATCTATTGAATTTATTTCAAATTATTTTCAAAGAGAAATCTCATTTTTCATTGAATTTTCGCTACGACAATTGCGCGCGCCCTTTTAAGAAGATTCCATTTTAGCTCTTCCTCGAACGGCTTTACTTTTACGTCGCGAGTTTTTAAATTTGAATCGGACCTGCCATCTAGTCGCGTGCTCGCGCAGAAAAATGTCAAGGATTCCTCGGGCACGCTGTCACGAATTCAAAGGTTCTCGCGCAGCCGTCCGACTCGTATCTCAACAATCGCGCTGTCCGCGAACGCAAAAATTCGCGCGGCGTATTGCGATCGCTGTGGAGAAATTTGAAAAGTCTCTACTGTACCGGGATTGGAACGCCCGCGTCGGCGTTCCTCGGACACAAAGGCGTGCTTCACGCTCGAGAAATGTATCTCGCGTCCGCTTCCATTTGACGTCGAGTTATGCGTCCCGGGATCCTTTGCTCCTTTGCCGCGTGGCGCGAAGATATGCGATGAAGGAGAGCTAGAAATTTATTTATCAATTTCGTCCAACCTCTGCGCGGGACGCGTTTACCCGTTCCGTGATTTATAACGAGTCGATCGTTCCTTTGATAGATGCGAAGGTAATTTTAGAAATTAGGGGGCAGAACACCGCAGGGGCACTTTTGAATAGATTTAGTAAATGTTTGTGAAAAAACTGTGTCACAACATAAAGATTTTATTTGAAACTTTACAATGTTGTTCCTCCCAAAATTATTGTGAGTTCTTTTTCAAATTTTGACACGTTATTCTTGAGGTGTCATTCAAGAAATGCAATGAAGAGTCGCTTGTTCGAAAGTGTCACAGTGCCCGTTAACCAATGCGGATCAGCGTCCAAGTATGTAAATGTTGAAAGGGTTTCTAAACCACTTTCAGCAGATCTCCCGCAGTAAGGAGATTCTGTAGCTGGCCGATGAGATTGGAACGGTTAAGAAAGCGCTAATTGAAATATAGATCCCGGAGGACAAAGATATTCGTGTAATCGTATTCCTCGTGTTCGTCCCTTCTATCGAAAACGGGGAGGTCTAGGCGGCCGTGGAGGTACTTATTGAAAAGTTGACAATTTACGAGGCAAGTTCGCGGCTCGAAGAGGTGTTTCCAAGGGGTCAACGATAAATCGAACCTATACCGCTGGTGAATAATTCGACGAAGAGAGGGGGAGCACGGTATTCGATAAATTTGGGATTTCCCGTGCATAGATTATTCTTCCGAACCTATAAAGCCGTTGAAGTATATCTCCTCTCGACCATCGGTTACGATCTCCTTTTTTATCAAAGCAATTCTTCGCGCCACCTCGTCGCTGCGTCTTCTCGTTTTCTATTTCTTTTATTCACTTGAGCATATTAACGTTACTATGATATATAACGCCCATAACAACTTGCGTTATACAAATCGTATCTCGAGAACATTGTCTCTGCTTGCAAACTCTCGTAATAATTTCGACGACTGTCTTTTCTCTTCGAAGGATACGCGCAGCCCCGAAATAGCTGACAGTTCGGTCTTCCTGTAAACTTTCCCAGTTTCGGGCGGTATTACGGAGAGGGAATCGCGATTGCAGCGTTCTTATCTGAAGACAAAAGTCTTCCAAAATTTACCTCGGCTCTCGCTGGCAGTCTTTTCAGTCCGTTCCGCCGCGAGAAACTCTTTAGCAGGACAAATGTTTGCCAACGAGACAGGGCGTACCGATACAATGACTCAGCCCGCCCGTTCAAACAGCTCCCCTCGCGTGTTATTTTGCTTCAGCTCCTTTTCAAGGCTTGTAAATACACTCAGGGCATAGCTGGAACACGGTTTCGCGAGAATGCCCAGGTAGAAGCGACCGGCGTTCGTGGGTCACTGTTGGTTGCGCTGAATTTGGAATCGGAACGTCCGTGTTCGTAGCTCGGTATTATACTTGCCACGTATGCAGCCTGCGTTCGAAGAATATGTTCCTCCACGGAAATTCGGACCAGCCTTTGTTCGAGACGTCATAAATCTAGAGCAGCCGGTTTACTATAGTCCCAGATCTATCGTAACCTGGATCTGAGATAGCTTTGATTTAGTACGGCTACCTCCAACGTAGCTTCGATGTAACGTAGACACGGTATAGCCCTGGTCTAGAATAGCTCGGACCTAGCATAGTTTACATTTGGCATAACTAGGCGCACCCATAGCGTGCGTACGTCTCGAACAGATTAGATTTGCCGCAGATGAGATTCAGGCTAGATAACCGAGCCGTGAGTTGAAGAATTTTTCTGCTTCCCAATTAATGTGATAAATCAAAGGCGTGTACGTCGGTTTGTTCGATCATTGAAACTCGCGATAAACGCGCGTAATGAATTATTATTAACCGACGCTCTCGACAAGGGTAGGAAAACCGTGATCGAATCGGAAAGAGAGCCCCGGGAAACCGATACTCCGAAAATTGAAAATTATGTGAAAGGTTGACACGTAATGTGGCAACAAATCGATATAGCCGGATCGTAGCTTCGCCGACTGCGAGAGGAATCGAACTCAAATATCACCGAGCCAATTTCGTCCCGGCGTAATTAAGTGAAATCCGATCGACTGGAAAATACGCGGTATGAAATGAATACATCCGTGCCCGAGAATACTACCGTCGGAATCGCATACTAATTCCTCTCCTCTGATCCATTTGGTCGCAATCGCACGCCTCTGTAACCTACGATATTGTATTTCCAAATACCTGTTGCCGAAGCCCAGAAACGATCTCGGCTATAAAACGCACCGATTGCCGCCGTTCGTCCGTATAAACAATCTTCCTAACGGTATAGTAATCGAAACGACTCGAAAACGTAAGTTACAGTTTCTAGAAGATTAGATCATTTCATACTTGTCGTAGTACTCAATTATTTTATATTTGCCAAATTCACAAATCATATCCAGATTTAATTTCGTTGACGCCTCACCTTCGGAATGAATTTTTCTAGTTCTTAAGTTAATTTAGATGTAGCTTTGATCTACAATAAATTATAGGGTAAGGGTTGCTCGCACGGAACAATAATCACGTATCCGTGAAATCCGTGCGATTAAATCTTGGCGAGTAACAAAGTGCCAGACGGAAATGATCGCTAACGAAATGTACGAACTGCGATAAATAATTCGAATGATAATTCCGAGCGCATCCACGGTTCCGATGAAAATCGATCGATAGACGTGTCTTCGATGAAATACCACGGTCGTATATCTTACGAACAGTTCAATCCATCAAAAAGAACCCGTTTCGGCATAAAACTTTATAAGCTCTATGAATCAAACTCTCGGCGTACCGTGTCGAATTCGAAAACGAAAAAGTCGGATCAGTTGTAACGAAGACCTGTAACTGGAATCCATTGAAAAATGATCGATCGCATTTGTTTATGGCGATAATGGATGACGGACGTGTAGGCAAAATTTTCCTAACTGGGGCTTGGTTCTCGTCTGACCGTATACGAACTTATTCTACTCGCGGATAAATGGTTGCTGCGCGTCTGACACACACTAACCATTTCTACTTGACAGTCAAATTAAAGATCGCGGAACACGAATCCCTTTCCATTAGTCTCAACACCTCGTGTACACTTTCGCTTGCTTTAATATTTAAGATTCTCTTCCTCGTCTGACCATATACCGACAGTTTCTACTTTCCCTGCAGGTCGCAGGGAACTCGAGTACGCGATGCGTACCTGTTTTGGATCACTCCGAAGGACAGAACTGTCGCAGGACAGCCCCGTAATATAACGTCAGGACGACAAAGGCACGTCGCTAGACGGCGGAACGTGCGTAGCTGAAAAACGGGTCCGCGAGCGCCGACTTGAGAGGAAATCGAATTGCACGAGTAACTCGCGTCGCTTCGTTACCGTCGCTCCCTCCCAACCCCACCTTTTCTTTCTCCTTTCTTTTCCTGGATTCCCCCGGTGCCCCCTGTTCGTTCAGCCCTCGGTTTTCCCTTTAAGAGCACGATTTCCCTCAAACGTAATTTTCCGGGCATCCGATCGACCGGATTTCGCTTTCGTTTCTTGTTTTGCGCTTCGCCGAGTCTCGCGAGTCCTCGTTTGCTTGTCAAGTCCCGGCTGACAGGAGGGAACCGGGATGCCCCTCCTGCTCGCGAACGTTTATCGTGTCTTTTGAGAGAGGCTAATTTATTTATCGACGGGGATGTGCACTTTGACACGGGATATAACAGGCGGGACATGTGAATAGAATGGAGGAGAAAGGGAAAGCGTACGAGAAGAATAACGTTTCTGAAGCGATGGGAACGGTGGGAAAAATAATTCTCAATCCATTCAGGAGCAAACATTTTGGGGAAATACATATGGTTTACGAGTAAGCTTGATTTGATAAGCTAAGAAGCATTTTATATGTCTTTGATTACATACTTTATTACGTATACTAATAGAAAATTCTTTTTATAGTATCTCATTTATTTAACGATTATACCACATGTATTTATACTACACTCGATTAGAATAACTCCTAAAAGGCCTAATGGAACGAAGTTTCCCCAACGATTTCGTATTATTCCGAGTCGATAATTCGGGTTCGACGACACAGAAAGGTCAGTAACTATTTGATAGGAGAATGCGAAGGGGTGGGACTAGTTGACCCGGTTTCAAGTAAGCGTATACGCCGAAAACAGACCCCAGAATGATTATGAGATAACGAATCCCGGCCAACCCTTCGAACTCGTCAGTCATTCCATTTACCTGTCGTATTTATGAATGACGTATCAGGACCGCGAGAGTGCCGCAATACCATCGACAGCGTCGATCCCTCGCGCCACACCTTTCGGAACGTTGCGGGAAATCGAGCACTCCTAGTCCCCAGGCTTAATCGACAAAAACGGCCCGCTGGTAATTGGGCCACCCTATAGATCGGAATTATTGATTTCCGCGTTGCGTACGCGAGCTCGTAACAACTCGTCGACTGCGGTCTGTTCCCCGACATCGGAAAACGCGCAGGTGGAAATAAAATACACCCGACCGCGATGAGAGCGTGTGCGACAGGATCGATGTATATATTAGCACAAAAGTCACTATTTGTTTTGAAATATTATAGGATAAGAGGAACAATTTGATGTGCCATAAACGCACGTGTGCATATCTTAAAGATGAACAGGGATTTAACTGTTGGTGTAATTGTAGTCCTCGGAATGTTGATCGTATTGTTCGGCAATGGTCACTTTTCGAAAATTAAAGAGACAAATTGTTACAGCAAATAAGTAAATAATTGGATAATTTAGATCATCCTTTTTTATTGAAAAATTTAAGTGGGTGAAAAAGTAAATTTAAACGTAAACTTCAGGGAGCTCTCTCAGACTCTCTCTTCAATAACTGTCATCGCCATGTGTACCACACGGTATTTGCCTAAAACACTTTTATATTTCTAATCGCCATAAGAAATATGCTACCATTGAATCAATGCACGTTGCTTTTAGTTTTATTTGGGCGTCGAAATTCGTTGTTTGCGCGTACACACGACCAGTTCGCGTACAAGTCTAGCGATACCGGGATCAAAGGTAGACGGAATGTTTGTCCCTGCAAACCCTTCTGTCCCCAACAGGTGTATCGACACCGCTCATCGTAATTACCAACGAAACGGCGAGTCGCTTGAAGTACCTTCAACGAACGTGGCCCCCCCCCCCCCCCCCAGTGGCAAAGCGACCCCGGACAATCGCAAAATGACAAATGTATGGCGAATTACGGTACGCTGGCAATTAAAAGCGTGGTGAGGGGGTGAGGTTGGGGGTGACAAGTACCAATCCCCACAAAGGAAATCTGTTCAATGGCGCAGCTCCTGATTCCAGCGGTCGAAATATGAGCTTGCGGCAATTGACGCGACCGCGACGGCTGATAATCTAATCGCCGCGAACCGGAGTATAGTTGTTACGAAACTTGTTACGGCGCAATTATGGCAGATCAATGAAACACGCGGAATATATCTGTACCGCGTGTGTGCATCGGTATGCGAGCGGCGTGGGGTCTCGAGGATTATGCATTCCGTCGTATCTGCGCCGTGGATCTGGCTCGAAACTACCCCGGTAAAGCATAGATTTAGTAGTCAAGTTGGGTACGAAGAGCGAAGATCAATACGCGAAACGATCGTCTGTATTAGCCGAGGTACATAGAAGGGGGCCCTCGTTACATTTCCTGTCGCATTCACGGAACATTATACCCCAACTCTGAGAGGACCGTCTTCGATATTACAATTAGAGCCGCGCTATTTCAACAGGGTCAACGGTTACGCCATAGGTCGCCACCCGTGCTTAGAATAGCAGTCGATCTTGGACAAGTCTGAATAGATTGTTGCTCGACGAATATTGCTCGGATGGAAATTCGACGCTCGACGCTCTGTTAACCTCTCCCTTTTCGTTGCGCGACCGTCGTTATGCATACCTTGCATAAGATTCGCGGAGTGTCCATGATATACCGTACCGGTTACGTCGATTATTCGTCTGGCATCTGCTTATATTTGAAAACCAGGTGAAATTTCAATCGCGCACATTTCCTGTGCCGCGTAGTGGCCGGAAGGCGAGACAAACCTTGAATTATTAAAGTTACACTTTCGTGTATCTATTATTATAGATAGCCAATGAACTAGACAATGGACTCTGGTATTCAAGTCTCCAAATGGTTCTTTTATAATTTTGTGTAATGCATAAGTAAAATGCAACCGAAGTTGACCTTTCGTATACTAACTAGATTCAAGTTACCGTCATTTCTACGGATATTTCGAAACATATCCATTGCATATTTCATCTTAGCTTCCACGTGACCTTCTTAGTTTCTATATGGATTACGAAACATAGCTACAGTTCGCTACACTTTCTCATTGCAAAATTTTGAAAGTTGATACCGTCTTCTAACTATTCTGCAAAAATCAGCTTCACGTATTTGCTCCTATCGGAGACGTCGATGTTTAATGTTTGAGACGCATGAAATTTCAGGCGAACGGTATAGGACTCCATCCGTTTCGAGAGCGGCCGTTCCATTCGCGAGGCAAAGACGCGAAACGGGTCCTCCGCCGGTATGCATTTCGTAGCTGTCGCGTTAGGAGGAACATAATCAACACGGTCACATGCACGTGTCGGGTATCCATTCGATGCAGAGCAGAGAATCGTCAAAGCGTTAATTACAATCGCCAGCATTAAGCATCGGTACGGCGGGGTCGCTGTAATTTATCGCTCATAAACGACGTCGCAGAACCCGATTGCGACCAAGTAAGCGGTACATTACACCGTCGACCTGCTCCGAATACTGGTACGCGATGGTATATCGCGTCGAATAAATATGTTCCCGCGTATGCGATTCAGCCTTCCCGGTTCTCACGGTTTTAAATATCCGTCGAGCCGCCTAATACCCTCCTCGTTTCGTGCAATAGCTGGCGGGTCGTTTCTCGCAATCTTATCGCAATACCATCGAAACGCGAGAGTTAATACTATTGTCGTGCGAAAACAGTTTTCTCTCGGATCGAAGACTTATGTGGGTAGCTCGTAATAAAGTCTTTCGGGTGACCCGAGACCTGGTCTGACCATGCACGCACTTGTTCTACTTAAACTTGCGCGTTCTACGTGAAAGGACGGAACGAAACTGACATTTTTAAAGACTCGATTCTTTCTTGTAACGTTATTCGAAAGACAGATATTTCGAGACTAATTCTTGACTAAGGGAAATATTTACCGTAATGCAATACTTTCGAGCACGATTCTCGACTCATCTAGCTTGTACAACTATTTACAGCTATGCTTCTGTTTATACAGTGTCTCGTTCAGTTCGTTCGATCAAACAGTGACTTTACTTTCATTCGTTCGGCAATGTTTGGGCTCCCTTTATTTGCCCAATCATCTTATATGGAATATCGAACCATCTGCGATCCCTATGTCTACCCCGCGGGCGTATATACTCGTCGCTACGTACACGGATTTAAACGTTTCTTGACAAGCGTATTACAAAATTAACTTCCTACGAGAAAACTGGACGAGAAACTCCTGTTTCGTGGAATTCACATTTCTTGAATAAGGGATGAAAGATACCATTGCTTCTTTAAATCTTTAATCGTTCCCCTGGAGTCTTAGTGTTCGTCGCGTCGCAGGTGTCGCTCTTTTCGTGCAACATCAGCGTTGAGGCTCGTTTTTCGCCCTCGTTCGGCCGATTTAGAGGACTCGTGCACGCGAATTCTAGCCCGATACCCTGGGTATCCCCGTTGGCACACGTTCAAGAACACGAAGAAGACGGGGGACGAAGTGACAGAAACGACGACGAGGGGGAAAGGGCGGCCAGACGGGAACCGAGTGGGTACTCAAAGAACGACAACCCCAACACGTGTCTGCCGAACACGCTTCGTCGGTTATTTAGAACGACATGACTTTTGCACGTAGGTGGTTCCAACCTAATTTCTGCACGCTACCGAACGGTCTGCGAACCGTTGGAGGCAAATTCGGGGAAATCGATTCTGCTTCCGGTAACCGAGACGGTCTGATCGTCTTCTAGGAGACACACGAAGTCGATGATAGGGTGAAATAGATATTTTCGGGGTCTACAATTGGAGAAATCGTTGGTTCCTTTTTTTTCTGCGGATGATCCAGAAAAAACACGCTTTGAAAATAACTTATGATTTGGGAATGCTGGACAAGTCAAAGCTTTCACAATATTTAACACTAAACAGGGTGAAATGATCTCTTGAAAAATCCTTATCATAGATTCACAAGCAACAGTTCAGCAAATGAGTTGTTTGGCTGTTGGTCGTTAGGCTAACATTAATAATTGTTAGTCGTTAATTTAATCGACCATTTCTGCGTTAACGTCACGGACTATCGTGTACTCGCGACCGGGACTTCGATAAGGGAACTTCCATCGAAACGAAGTCGACGTGCAAATCAAACCCGTGGATCGGGATGTTCTTTGGAGCCATTTGATCCAACGAAAGGGAGTAGTTCCTGCGAGGAGCGTGGATTCTTCCAGCGTTTCACAGCCGTCCATTTACTCCACTCGCTAGAATTCCCTACGGAGTACGTTCGATTTCTCGGCGGAAGGAACGAACGGGACAGAGCTTTAAATTTTGATGGGCCATCGCGGGCCACCGTAACGACGACGACAATGACGATGACATGGCGTCGTTGGTCGACAGTCTGTTCCTCGGTCCCAGTTCCATCGGCTTAATGCATTTTTGAAGATTGGAATATCATAAAGGCGAACCTGTAATAAACTTCGCGACAGACGCGTCCCGGTTGCACCCTTAGCAATCCTTTGCCTCTTTATTCGCTGACCTCTGAATATCTAGTGTTCACTGAACTTGATTCGTCGAAGAACACTTTATTCATCGTTCATCTTCGTTTACAAATATTCTTCTTCTCAATCTTCCATGCTTTACAACTCTTCTATTTACAATTCTGTGAACCTAACAATTGACATTGGGAGTTTTTAGTGAAAATTTTGTGTTCTATGCTCTTTCCCCATCTTTGGGGCGAACTCTTGAGTCCCGTTTCTAAAAGTCCTCATCAAGCTAATAACTATTTGAATTGACAACCATCACGACAAACCAAACGAAGTCTTTGGCCAACCTAATATTATTAATGCTACGTAGATGAAACTAAAGTCACATTCTAATAACTACCCTTATTTATTACCACCATCTTCCAATCCCAAATCAAAGTCTCGATACGAAAACTCGGCTTAAAGACCGTCACCGACATCCCCAGCGGCGACGTCCAAAACAATTACGTAGGAGAAACACGCGACGTAAAGCATGCAGATTGTCGCTTAGGCGTCGTTCGCCCTGACGCCTCAATGTATACCGGTAGGGCTCCGTTAAAACGATCGGGGAGACCCAACCGAAACGAATTTCCCTTCCAAATCCGAAACCCTTGCCCGAGACAACGGACCAAAATCAGATCCGCTCGGTCGTTGATCTCGCGCTGTGTGTCGAAGTAACACCTTCCACAGAATCATCGATCCTCGCTGGATGAGAGAGAGGGCAAGGGGTTCGAGTGAAACGTTACCAAAGAATATAAGTCTACCGAGGATCGATTACAGCGGCAGATTCCTGCGGGCGAGTAGATTACGCGGTGTTCTCTCACCCCATTGGCCGACCCAGGGCTTCGCCGAGACGGTCGTTCACGCTGGCAAATCTTATTTGAATTGGAGATGGCAAGTTTACCCCTTAGGTGGACCGACACCGGTAGTGTACAGTCAGCTTAGAGGGGAGGCGGTAAGTAGCTTAGGGAGGACACGTCGCTGGATCTCCCTTTCGGACGGTCCTCTCCTCTCTCTCCCCATCTCTCTCCTGTCTCTTCCACGCTCCCAAGCTCCATTTCCGCGCTGACGGATGACGACGTACGCGTGTACACGGTGTCTGGGCAATCGTGGCACTACTGGGCAGGAGGAAAGTCTTTGTGTAAAGATAAATCGAAATTGTAGAATGACACACTTTCCATTTAAACTTTTTGAAGGTTTAGGACACGTGTTAATGTTAAAATGAATAGCTAAAATTTTGCAGAAATATTTTCTTTATATTCGCAATGTATTTAGGAGGTACGTAACATAGATATAAAAAATCATTGAAATAAGGTCCCACCCTAACATACATAGCTCTTGTAAGCAGTTTATGAATTATGTACGATTGTTTCGTGCATCATTCAATTTAATTCCACGTGAAATATTTTCGCATTTAATTGAAAGTGTCTCTAAATGAAACGTCGGTATGTTTTGTGCTAAAATAACTAGGAATAAGTGTGACAATATCGCTTAGAATTTTGAATGATTTCTCGTTTACACACACGCGTTGGAGGATATATTCGAACCGCGACCAAAGAGCTTAGATGGATTCGGAGGTATAAAGTCCCAAAGCCTTGAAAGTTACAAAGAGGAGGATCAAAGAGAAAATTGCGATAATAAGCGCTTTATACTGGAGAGTCGCGATGCAAACGTGTGCGATAACCGAATATTATGCTACGAAATTTTTATTTCAATAAAGTGAAAAGAAACACAGGCATCTAAGCGCGGATCAAACGTGTCACGTTGAATCGTATCGAGCTTTGCTCTCTGTATCCTTTTCGGTGTTGATTTTAATTATTAATTTTAATCATTTCCCTGTCGTATGAAAAACGTAGGAACAATAGAAGTAAAACAAAAACGTGCAACAATAAAACGTGCATAATTTAAATATTTTCGATGAAAGAAATTACGTTCGAATCGTTGACTTAAAAATTAACCTAGTATTCTGTTTGAATGAGTTTATGGAGGGAACACTCGTATAACGCGATGGAATCGATTTAAAAAACGTAAACAGCGTTCCGCGCGCAGATTTTCCGCTCGAATGTCGGGGTTGAAACAGTTTATACGGGAATTTCGAGGTAAAGAGACGATTAACACGTTTTCGCGAGCGACGAAACAGCGCGACAATGATCGCCGAGAATTGGGCCGCTCTCAACAATTCATTTTGCGGGACTAAATTGCCTGCGATATTTCGAAAGCCGGAGAGCGGGGCGCCGTGAATGGAACTCGGCACGAGCGGGGTCGACGTTTAAAACGAGCCCCGCATATCCACGTTGGCGTGCACCTGCGCGTGCAACACCTGCCTTTGGCACAGATTGTCAGATTATCTTCGCGAGTGGCTCATGATCCTCTCCCTTTTCTCTCCGACGACGCGCTCGCGACTGACTCCTTTTGAAATCCGCCAGTCGCGCGTCGTGCTTTCGTTCTGTATGAAGGTGGCCACGATGGAAAACGTTGATTGCTCGCTAGAGGGGCTTTTCCGCGATCGCGTCGATTGTGTTGCGGCACAGGAATAATAATCACGGTGCATAATCGGGGCGGACTTTCAGAGTGTCAAAAGTGGCTAAATCGATGCACATTATTTTTTGTCTTTTGACTTTGAATAAATATTGATTTGTCTGGAATGTCCATACCGATTGTTGACAGGTGGTACAGGTCTGAATATTAGGGGGACCAGAAAGTAATGTCGTTTCATTTACATTATATTCAAATGAATAAATTTATAATAGGTTTTTATTTTTAATCAATTGGTACAGAGTGAGCAGATGAATAATAAACAGAAAAAACAGCTAGAAAATGAAAGAACAAAAAAAAATATCGACTTGGTGTAATGATTCTACTGGGAATGTCGTCTGGCCATTGCTACTTTGCATTTTTGTAGACACGACTGTTGCGATTCCAGCATCGATAGGAAAAGGGGTCTGATTTCGCAACAGGCAATACTATTTCCGATACCGTGGAATCCAGTTCTACTTTGCGTCTGACACACGAGACATGGTTTTCCCTGCGCGCCTGAATCGAAAGGTAGCGTTTCTACTTTGCGTGTGACACATGCTACGCTGTTTCTACTTATCAGCCTTTGCTGAGTAAACCACAAAAAGTAAGCGAATTGCAACAATGTTTTACGCTGTTTCCAAGTAATCGAAGGCGTTTAGGTATTTAAATAGGCGGAACAATATCATGTAAAATTCCATCGACGATCCTTATCAATCGTGAGACAATACGGAAAATGCTATGTACAATATTCCGTGATTAGTATCCGGTGGTTGGCGAATCCGTGAAAGTGCAGCGGCCAGAATTCCATGATGCACATTTGAGGTATCAGAGATCCCACAATTTCCTCTTCGTCGAATTATACCGCCGTGTTCGCTCTGCTCCCGTCGACTTCGTCGCTTTTTTCATCGCCAAAGGGAACGCAACGATGCCATTGGGAGCAGACATAAAGTCACCGCGGAGGAGGATTTCTCTTGTCCATTGAAATTAATCCATGGTATTAACTCAGGGAAACTTTGGATTTCTGTTTTCGATGTCACACAGATGTGCATACATGTCTGTATAATTAGCTCGAGAGTCGGCAATTGATTCGTTCGTTATGCTATTTTCATTGTTCGTCGCTTTTAAAAACTGTGTCCATTTTGACAAACTCTTTCTAAAGAACCCCACTCCTCCGTGCGTGGATTCATTGAAATCAGTCTTCGCTCAAAGGATATGGCTCCCATTCGCCGCGACAGCTCGAAGAATTAGCATTCTAAACGATTTCGACGGCGACACGCACTCGCAGGAGTGCCGTTGAAACGCGGATCCTGTAACACGTCGCGTGGAATCGGTTCTATTTCTCCGCCCTTTCTCCTTATCCTTTTAAAAGATTAAAAAAGGACACAGGGGTAGGAGCGAGAGGAAAATGGCTGGGATTTACCGCGGGAAAGGTTTCTCCTTTCCAGCGGGCGCAGACAAGTCACTTCGCGCTGAAAGCGTCGTCGAGATCCGTCGAGGCAATCCTTTGGTGGATTTTTTTTTTATTTTCGGAAGAAAGCAATGGGCTCCGTCGACTTTCAAAATATTCGACTTTTCAACGTCGATGCAAATGGGGAACCAAATTGCGTGACTTTTACATAGTCCAACAAATGTTTTGAAACATTAACTTAACATAACTTTATATTTCATTATTAACACGTTAAATAATAATAAATAATATCTATTTACATTTAATTTATTACTTATATTATTATGTTAAAGCAACCGTGGATCAGCGAGGTCCCAGTATTCCTAATGGTCGAAATTTTATTTATCCTTTTTGCGAGCATAAGTCGTTCGCACGTTTTATCGAGTCCATCCGGCAAACGAAAAGGAAAACAGATCGCCGAAACAAAGTGAGGAAACAGGAGCAAAGTTTTCAATAGAAATCCCCGTAATTTCGACCGTAATCGCGCTCAGCACCAGTTGAAAAACAGTTCCCGTCTTGGGATCGTCGAAATTAGTCGGCGAAAGCTGGAAATGTCGAACAGTTTGAACGGTAATTCGGCATAACCGACAACACTCGCGCAGTTCTCTTCTCAACGTCGAAGCGTTTCGTTACGCGACTCGCAATCTGCCCAATCGGAATAAAATAAGGAATTAAAAGTTTACATGGCCACCCCATTTTTCGTGGCGCTTTTCACCCCAGAGCGGATTTTTCTCGCGCTGTTTGCACCGAATTCGAGTTCATCAGCGTGGCAGGTCCGCGTGAATTTCATATTCGTGAACCAATCGCGTGAGTGCCACGAATTTTTAATCGTACAGAATATATCGCGAAGCGAAGAACAGAATTTCTTCTCAAAGAAACGCTGTTTTGTTGTCGGAGGTGAAGCGCTCGCGAGGCGGGAAAGGTGATGCGAAGCGGTACACGAGCCGAGTCGATTTCTCAACCTTATCATCTGACTTTCGAGGAGGAGGGAGTGGTCAAAGGAGCTCGGTTACGCGGTTTTCCAGCGAAAGGGACGCGCCAGTTACTTGGTCAGACGTACCGGGATACGTTACCGAGGGAAACGTGAAACTGAAAGGTGGAATTTTCGTCTCGAACAAGAGGGACAGAAGAAATAGCGCAGATGGAGTGGCCTTAACGACGCGGCTCGTGGATAACAAGTTTGTCATCGGCGTCGTGAATGTTTCGAAGTCTAAAACGTATGGTCTTATGAACGAGTCCGTTAATACTTTATCTGTCGGTGTCCTTTAAATTTACCAGCCCTTGGAGCCGGCCATTTTCTGTGACACCACAACGTCATCAAGGCCTCGAAGCAGTGTCCCAGTTTCGAGTCGCGTCCGCTCCGGAGCCGAAAGAAGGGAAAACGAACTTCGTCCACGTAGAGAAAAGCGGGAAAAAGGACAAACGAACAAGGTGGGACACGCGATGCGCCGTGAAACCGCGGAGGGCCATTCCGCAACAGGAAATTTGAATTAAACCCGTTGGACGGAAGAAAGAGGGGATGGCTATAAATCTTTTTACCGTCTTGAAACGGAAGAAAAATCCCTCGGGGCTTTCTCCGGTAGCGTGGCAAAAGAAGGAGAAGAAGAAGACGAGGAAGGGACGAAGAAGAATTGGAAAAAGAAGTCCCAACCGCGAGTGAGAAGAATCCTCAGCTCCCGGGCTTTTACCTCTCCAAAAACCTTCTCTAATTTACTAACCTTATCGCCCTGTTTTTGAGCCACCGTCAAGAACAAAGGATCCTCCCGATTTTACGCCGGGAACGGATGGCTGGTCAAAGCCGTGCAAATTACACGGGTACACACAACACCGTAAGCGAGATTACCAGGTCACGATGCGCGCGGAAATGCCATACAGAACGGAGCGCGGGACGGATAGAAAAGCTGACGAATGGATAGGCGGAGACGATGCGCGTGAAACGCCACGACAAAACCCCGCAGCTGCGGCGGCCTCGTTGTTTCGTTAATTAAACGAACTTCGGGATCCGTCGCGAGCAATTAAACCGACCCTGTTCGGCGAGCGAAACCTTTGAGATCTGTCCTTTGAGACGACCGACTTCGCCACCTTGACTCTAACGACTCTCGTATTTTCAGCCGCGTTTCCCCATCTCCGGTCTCTCGCTACCTTGGTTGGCTACTTAGGGACTGGCGCCGATGTCTATTCTCGGTTTCTCGGGACTAATGTTTCGACGCGGTTCGCGGGAGTTCTTCTTGTAGACGCGGTGTTTATCGTTCGAATAGGGGGGTTAATTGGAGCTTGGAACTTTCTGAGATAGCATTGGGTTGTCCAGAAAGTTCGCGCCAGTTGTTAAGAAAAATTCAAAGGCACGTTTGAATTTTTATATATATTTAACGAATTATGTAACTACCATTGTTCTATAACCTCTCCAACTTTTAAGGGATCTACACATGTTATGTCCTATGGTCATATATTATCTGTAACACCTACCAAAAATCAGCATAGACTTTTCACAACAAACTAATAAGAGTAAAACGATCTAAAACGATAAAAACAATACGGTTCATTGGCGAGGATGCATCGACGACGTCGAATCCTCGAAAAAGAAGCCCGCGAAATGCACGCGAACGCGGTTAAAAATGCGCGATACCGAGACGACGTTAAATACAAGCACGCCGTGTCTAAACGCCTCGTAGTATCAGGTCATCCTTCTCCTCGGGGTTGGAGAGGGTGCAGCGAGGGGTGGCGGAGCAGAAGACAGGCAGCGAAGGCAACGGTAACAAACGTCCGCCGTCTCTTATACAAAGTATCTACTTCCATGTTCGTTTCTCTTCCACACTTTTAAGCGATAACGAACGTTACCAGCCCCCGGGGGATCGGTGGGTGTTGCTGCACTGGGGTGGGGATGGGCGAGGGTGAAAGGCAGCCGTTAACCCTCTCCGGGTGGCGTTCCTGCGGGAGAGACGGCGATGTTTGCAGAATGAGGATGAGGCTCGGGGCGCGGTAAACGCGAAAAATATTTCCGCGATGCGACGAGGAATGCTGCGAGAATTGCGTATGACTATTTTTTATGTACAGGGTGGTGCAGCTAACCTGTTACTGAGCAATGGCACCCTAGCTATAAGACTAATACAGAGCAGGGGCAGCTAACCTGTTACAGAGCGACAAGGTCCATGAATTTTTTGAAACGAGAAAATAGAGTAGTCTCGTCTGATGGACCCCTTCGAATTTTCCAACCTTTACCTGAAATGTTTCTCCATATTCGTTTTCCATAACGATAGTTGAAGCTTTATCCCTCTGTATCAGGTGTATACGTTTCGTAATGACCGCCTCGATCTCGATTCTTCGACTAAAACGAAACGCGTGCGTATCGGTATGTCGCGAGGATAGGCGCAACAAAGGGGCGAGGATAGCAACCGAGTATGCGGGCTCGAAGGGTGCACGCGAGGCAACGTCAGGCTCAACTTGAAATTGAGTTGTCATCCACTCGCCAAGTTATATGGCGCCTTTATAATGTTACCGGAGCGGCGATGCGAAAACTATTAAGTCCGAGACGAGATAGGACCCCCTGCTGCCTCGACGTCTGGATCGAGAAACGATATTAAGGGTTAAGGGAGCCGATGGTGGAGAGGGGCGCGCTCGACTTCCGTTGAAAGCCACTCGTATGTTTCCGCGAGGGTTGTTCCCGGGGATGTCGACCTGGTTCGCCGCTGATGAATGGCTTTGAATAAGTCTTTGACGAACGATTTTGACGGGTCATGCGTTTTCGACGACGGTTCTTTGGGGTCTCGCAGACCTGTATCCAAATATTGATACCGATGTCCTCCACAGAGATGGAGGCTCCGTTTGCGTCACTGTCAAGAGAAACGGTTCGCCGAGCTTGCACGACGAAAGTAGTATCCTGGCGAATCGACTGCCCTCGAGGACGGGTTCTCTGTTTTATCGCGATGGGTTTTCCAACGCAAAGATCTTCTATCGTGCAGTCCGTTTGATAAGGTTCCCTAGCCGTGTCATATATCGTGAATGTTAACGAAAAGCAGCCTGGTCAAACATCGTCAAGTTGTAATCGTTAGTGAGAGAAATTGAGCACTTACAGTCAGATCAATTTATTCGCTTTAATCGTATTCTAGTAAGCCAATTTCCTTGTTTTATGTTTTATTTGATAATTCTAGTAAATAAATGTTTGCTAAGAGAATCAGGAACGCGCGAGAATTGAAATATGTATATTTACACTTTAAGCGTAGCTCGTGAACCGACAAAGAAGCGAAACTGTATTTTGCACTGCGAGCCGTTATATATTTATTAATTTTAAGCTTCTTTCCGATGATAGAAACTTAAGGAAGGAGCCCTTCGAGGGTGCGGCGCGCGGCTGCTATTTTCCGACGTAAATTCATTAACGTTGCTTCGATGCTAGGAGCCGGAAAAGGGGCTTTTAACTCGAGCGTAATTTCCTTTTGATCGAAAATTCGATATTTCTTTTTTTATTTTTACTGCCCCGTGGACCTGGATCCTTTCAGGCGCGACGAACGCACCCCCGTAGGTGACGCTCGCTATTAATGGAATCCTCCGACGGATCGATCGAGGAAAATTCAAATTTCCGAATGGCTAGCAGCACGTTAATCTCTGACGTACGATTTTCTGGTTTCAGAGGGACGCATCTTGGAACTACACTCCCCGGACGGTGTGCACGAATGCTGGCTACGGGCTGCGGACAATGCCGAGGCGAATGTCTGGTTTAATGCTCTTCACTCGGCGCTCGCCGCTCTCACCTTGAAGGCCCTGCGACTGGCTTCGGCGCTTCCGGATCCGCCGCAGCTTCAGCACATCGGCTGGCTCGCGAGGAGACACTGTCTTCAGGTATGTCAGGTTCGCCAAAAGAAAAGACGGTAGCGAAAAAGAACTTTGATTGACGAGGAAACGCTGAGATACGAGCCGTTCATTGCACAAATCGGCTAACTCGAAAACAAAGGGTCGAGAAATGCGTTGAAATAATGTGCATTGTTTTAAGATTGAAAATCTTATTATTTTCGAACAGCTGAAACTCGTGTAACTCTGCAACTCTTGCGTATGCGCGAAGTCTGTAAATTTGTTAAAGTTCCCGTTATAATATAAATTCAAATAAATACCGTAGAATGCACAAATGCAGACGTAGCTTTCATCTAACGGTATATAAAATGAATAAGAAAGAACAGCCAAAAAATAATCGTCAGTAATGTTACAATATTTATGTGACTGGTGGAGTTGATCGATTTGCGCAGTGAACGGCTCGTACATATAAAATAGTTAATGGGGGAACGAGCAACTGTACTTTCGTTAGATCATCCCTCGAATTGTATTTATATTTAGCGAAAAACTAGAGACGGTGCGATTTTGGACTACTAGGAGAGACGAAGGGTGGAGGAGGGATAACGGGAGTTGTTTCCGCGAGCAAACGAGAGCGACTCGTGGGAAAGGGTTAGCGAGCGGGGCTGGGAAGCTGCAAAGTTGGTAGAAACAGGAAGAGGGAGAAGAAAAATATCAACGGGAGGTAATAACGGCGAGATAAGATTCGTCGGGATGGTTTGACTGATAAAACAGACAGGAAAGGGTGACCGTGATTGAACGGAGGGAATAAAAAGGGGCTCCAGCGAGGGGTGTAGAGGAAGGATGGGGGGACAGAGCTCGAGGGGAAGGGAAAGATCGAAGTAGTTTCCAGGAAAGAGACAGAGGAATATTGAAAAGAGTCGGGTTTAAGGAAGAGACCACGAGGGAGGGTGGGGATGGGAGTGGAATGGAAGCGAGCGTCTGGCTCTCGAGCATTTCCTCTCGTCCTAGAATCGGATAGGTTGAGACTGCTCTTTCGCTAGCAGTTTCGCTCTGATGGAGGGTGACGCGGTCCTCTCGACGACGGCAGAGCCCGCATGAGCATACCGGCAATTTACGACGATCGCGAAAGCGTCGACGGAAGCGTCTCGAAGCGCGGTATCGCGTCGTTCGCCGACGATTCTCAGCGACAGTCGCGGTGACTGTGCGCCGTACCCAGGACAATTCTGTCATCTTTATCGCGTACGAGTTTTACACGGTATATCGTTATCAAAATTGTCTCAGGAAATTTATTTTTTGCTAATGTATCGTTACCGATAACTTGGCATTTGGAGAGAGCACGAACGATACTATCGGGGAGACCGGGAGAGTAATGTCGTTTCTTTTACATTAAATTCAAAATTTGTAGAGTTTTTATTTTCAATCGGATATGTAATCGCCCTCGTTATCAACAGTCTTTCGTCATCTAGTGTGTAAATTGGTACACGATGAGTTGATAAATTATAAACAAGTATCGACATTCGCAGAAACGATATTACTTTCCGTTCCCCCTAATATACATACTTCTTCTAAAATTATGGATCGCCATAAGCGTGATCACGCAACCTATCTCTTCATCTTTGAATTTGAAACAACGTATCGATGGACGAGCTAGGAAAACCATGGACATTTTCCCTGGCGCGTTTCCCTAACGAATCGTATCGCTCAATTATCTGTAATTGTTTTGTGCGCGGCGCCGAGCATCGTGTTTATTTCGCGTCTGGAAAATATTCCTCGTAACGAGGTTTTCCTGTTCGCGAGGCGGCTAGGAAGAGGACTCCCGATATCAAATTATGCGGTGGAGGCCGACGACAACCATAGGAGATCGTTTCGGGTCCTCGACAGCACGTATTCGAGATAATTAAACGAAGGGAAACGAATTTAAAAGCGAATGGATTTTCATCGCGTCGAGTAATCACTGGAGCGAATTGATTGGAAAGCTACCGAGGCGAACGATAGCCGATGGATAACGATCGCGGGACACTGGTCAAAGACCGACCTATTGTCCGACGACAGAGCCTGCGAACGGTCGCGCGATCGTACAACGAGCCTGCTGGTAATTAGGCGCTGGTTTACCATCGAATGTCATTACGGCGACGTCGGTATGGACCAGTTAACGAGTCTATTACCCTAAAACTACCCTGTCGACGAATTATTTATGCGGTACGCCATTTATTTTCTATTGCGGAAACAAACGCAAGGCGTAGTATAAGGACCTCAAACGATTTAAGCGTTGACTTTTTAAGCGTACTGTAGGGTTAATCCTTTCGTTAACTAAACGCTCCTTTCGAAAACTTTTAGTTAACATTTTCCTTCGACTGTTCCCACTGTCGCAAGGCACCGCGTGCTTTTTCTCCAGTCAACCGAACGGGAAACCGTACGCTCTCGACCGCGACACAGCCTCTTTGCGAAAGGGGGTTGACGAATGGTATTTGGCGCTCGAGTGGCGGGGGAAAGTCGACTAATTGTCGCCAAGTTGAGGCTTAATTATCCGGAACGATCGAGGATCGTTAATTACAGCTTTTCGTCACCGTTCTGCTAGCCAACGCGTTTCCCGCGGGAACGGAAACCTTGTTGCAGGGACGGTTGAAATTTCATTCGATTAACAGATGGTCGCGATGATGATTCGCGGAATTTTTATTCGTTCAACGTGAGGTAAACGTAAAACGTAAACAGTCCGTTGGTACGTTTACGATAGGGAAGGAATAGTTAATTTTGAAATGAAATATTTCGAATCTTTTTTGCTAATTATAACTTTGGCGTCTTTAATTTTCGCTTTGACCTCGATAGTTGAAGTGCCATACACTCATACTTCCCGAACGAGGTTTTGGTCCCCGCGAGATTCTAGTTGCAACATAAATTCTAGTGGGAACCGTAGCGAAACAAAATTAATTTAGTTGCTTCGAAGGTGTTTAGTTTATCACAAGTCTGAATAACAGCAGTCGGTCGCGGCACAGCAATTAATAAAGATATAAGATATTTATATTTTTCTTACAACTTTGACCACTAATTTTCGAGGTCGTCATACCGCGATTTAAATTCTGTCACTTCTTCGAAACTTATCCATTGCTTTCGCTCATTCCAGGCGAAAGAAACGATCGAATTGGCGCTGTTCGCGGCGCGAAACTCCGACGGTTTCTTTCGCGGTTTCTCTCCCCGTTTCCACTCGTTTCCCCCAAGTTTTTCCGCCGCTGGCACTTGGCCGACGTTTCTTCGAATACATTCCGCGCGCGGTTTGAATTATGTGCGAGAGCTTCGTGCCGTTCCGCGATAAGAGCGAAGATTGATCGCCGCGTGAAATTATTTTACGAAACCCACCGAGTTCCAGGAAATTATGTTAACGAACCGTGGGGTTGCTTTTTTTCGGAGATGACAGAAACCGTTGGTCTGTAATTGATACGAACCCAGGGTAACGAAGCAGTTTCGACTCGCGGCTGTTCGCTCGAGATCGATGACACGCGAGCACGATATAAGAAAACTAATAACGTCTCAATTACGTCCGTAGCGGGCACGGGAAATAAACGACAATGAAGCCAGATGTAAGATAGACGTAACAGCGTTGCATAATGTTTCCCTACGATTTCTGCCATTCACTTTGCTCTTGTATACCGTAACATAATTTTATACGAACCCTGAAGATTTAGTTGCCATTGTAAAGCGTTAATTTAGCCTGACGTTAATTCCTGCATACTGTCGCTAAATAGATCCAATTAATAATAATAAATTCGTAAAGCCGAGCACAGGAATAACAAAGCCTACAAATAGACCCCTTTTCGTGCTAAGGAAATACTTGTTACCTGATATGTGACTGCGAGTACAGGCGGATAACCGATAGCTTTCGACCGAAGAACTGCCAAGGAAAATCCTCGACCCGAGGGATTTCTCAGGGTTCATCCATAATTCCTGGATAGAGCAAACAGTATCGGCCGAATCCACGCAAACATATCTATATCAACATGTCCCCGGTCAAATTACCGATCAGAGCAATGTTGGCAGCCAGCGCAGAGAACCTCGAGCGTAAACCCCGCGAATATCGTGTCAGGATCCTAACCAATAGATCGATAACTAATATATCCATTCGACGCTGTGGGGGAGGAGTATCGATGAGGCTCCCAGAACGAAGGAACTCGTGGAGAGGGACGGGGGACAGGGGATACACGAGGAACCGGACACATAATTGATTGGCATTAACGCACCTGATTGCCAGTAACCCTAACCTAACCTTCTCCACCGCCTCTTTCTCCCCCCTTGCGCGATCTGACTCGCGAGGTCCTCGAACGTAGTATGACTCGGTTAGTAGAGAATTATTTAATGGTTGATTTAAACGTTCGAAATTCGTTATAAATAGAACCGATCAATTAGGTTGCGATTACGAAAGTACACCCACGTTTTCGAGCATTACTACGAGGGTCGTTCAGAAAGTAAGTTTAACGGTCTAATTACGCTGTGAAAGAATGGTCAAAACACAAAAACAAGGTCATTTTTAAAATGTTTAGACAATTTTTTATTTTTCTACGTAATCGCCACATCTTTCAATACATTTCGTATAACGAGTAACAAGCTTTTAAATTCCCAAGGCGTAATGACTTTCGTCTACTTTGCGTCCGCTGGTCGATCTTCGCGTTCTTCATCGTGCAACTCTTCGCGGCCAATTAGGAACAATGCTCGCCAACGCGTAACACCATCTGCAGGCTCGCGCATTTATCGCCGTAAACAGAACATAATTCTCGATAAATTTCTGTGGCTGTGAAGTTTTTAGCGGTAAAAAGACGTATTATACTACGCGGTTCACACTTGAACGCAAATTTTAACGGAATCGCCATTATAAAATGTTACAAAACACGCGACAATCGACCGACCAGAGTCTACGACACACGAAACTGATCGAAATAAATGAGAGAACATGTTCCTAAAATTTTGTAGTTCTACCTTCTCACCAAAAGACCCTCGTATGACATATTCCTATAAGAAAATATGTATTTAAGAAACAATTTATCGAAACTGTTTATTTTCCACTTGCTCTTTAATATTTTAACCTATATTCGGCCACCTCTGAGAGAAAACAGTCGCGAAACCCAACCGAAATCACGCGTTTCAGGGATTCAGTTGCGACGCGAGCGGAACGCGAACGTCGGCGGAGCCAGGCTTTGACGTTGTCGGAATGGTTAATGATCGAAACGAGAAGGCGAATGGCTCGCGCGAGGCAAGAATCCCTGCGAGTCGCGGCTAACGCGAGGTTTTCGTATCGTCGGAGTAGTTGCAGCGAAGCGGAATTACTCGAGTTTGTCACAATTGTTTGCGCCGACGAGCGATTACTCGCGGGGGATCGCTTTCGCGGCGGCTCGAGTTTAATGTCGAGCGTGAATGGGGATCGCCAGGCGAGGACTGGCTGTCCCGGGATTGATTTTGAGAGCGCGAAATAATGCTTGTCGGGCGCGCGCGTCGAGTAATTATTGTTTCTGCATGCACTTTACGCGGTTGTAAAATCGAGGTGAAACGCGAACGTTCCGCGCTTCGGCGATGGTTAATCGTTGGATTAACCGCGGATCGCGTAGGTCGCCGCGTCAAATTGTTTTTCGTGTGTCGGCGCGGGAGATGAAAAATCGCCGCTGTAACGCGTGTAGTAGTGCGGCTGGAAATTAAATTGGAAAAAAAAGGGGGATTGAATTTTTTCTATTACCGGGCACGAGGCGCGTTGGGTTGTAACATTTTTAGCAAAACATTTTCCGAACGTTTACGGAAAGCTTTCTCTCGGGGCAAATTGCGTCCCTTGAAATGGATTTCGAAAGTTTTCGAAATGTCAGCGCTGTATCTGAGAGTCTCGTGAGCTTTTTAATTTTAGTGTAGCAACTCTGATGTTAATGTCCCATGAGCTCGTGCCGTACAATTGTGTTGCTGAGTAAATTCTCTGTCGATCTTGATAGGTTCCTAATCTATTCACAGATATATAGCACATTTCAAGACCGAATAAGTGGCCCAAGACTTTATACACAGTATTATACTTTCTATCAGTATGCATGAGTCAATGGCAGCGTATAATAATATACTTACGCAAATGTAGAATGTACTTACGCATTCTTAGGTGCAGACTCATTGCAAATAAACCTCTAGATAAAATGTTGATAAAAGGAACAAGAAAAACACGATTGAGAGCAAACGTATACATCAGCGACGGTTTCGAAAAATGGTTGCAATCGATCTTTGAACGCGTTAATTAGAAAAAGACGTTGGCCGCGGTACAATACAGCCGCGATTAATTGCGGTCCCTTTGTGTCCTCTCGAAAATTTCCCTGGCGCAGTCAAACCCCTGAAATTTCTGAAACAGAGCTGTTTGAACGGACGGCGCCGAATAATCAGTTAATATCGACGGTAGTCGAACGGAGCTCTAACGAGCGGCAATTGACGAACGCGTAACGATCCGACGACTTTGTCCGCCGGCCTGAAAATCGGATTCCGAATAACGGGCCGCCAGCGACAATACGCTCGCGGTATTGCGCCCTCTTTTCGTCCAATCGATAAATGGAACGGTTAATCGAAAGCGACGGATTCCGTCGCCACGCCGCTCCCTGCTCTATGGAACCTCCCCAAAAGTGTCTTCTGTCTTCTATGGCAGGAAAGCGTCGCGAGTTTCCTTGGGTCTCTGTTTCGTCAGAGCCTCATTTGATGCTTTTATTTAAAAAGTCTTCTGATCTTTACCCTCCGACTCTGAATATAGGATAAAATGTTTATCCTATTTAGCTATGGAGAATTCATTTGTTAGCGAATCTACGATAAGGAGTTTGAATAAAATTGATATTTCCACTGTCGTCTAACGCCCAAAGTCGCGTATTTTTCAACCTTGGCGAAGGAAGACTTTCAAAGAAGTCACTCATCGATTACGCTTTAAGTACGCGAAAGCTATCGTGCAATTAACGAACGAGTTACCCTGGCACGTCGTGGATTCTCGTTCGGCCGTTTTCCGTTGGACGGTCTAAAACGAACGAAATGGAGTTCATAAAATCGACCTCGGTGCTCGGTGATTTTATGATAATCGTCGCGAATGCACCCCTTGATAACGATATAATTTATTCGGGCGGGTAATCAGCGTTCCAGCTAGCAACATAACGTTTACCAGTAAAATCCATAAACTGGCAAACTGGCCGCCCTATTCCACGGGATTATCCCCGAAAGTGCCTCGGAATACATCCGACCGGATCGTTTATTAAATAATATGAGAACCGAGTTTCTGGATCAACGGCTGGTAAATCACATCTGTAAACAAGGCGCCTCCGGACTAATTAACGGCCCGGTGTGCAGGCCCGCTCGTCGGATGCGCTATCGTAAATTGGATTTCTGTAATGAATTTCTCGAGCAGGACAACGGACAGGTGTCGGTGTCGCCTTTCATCGGGAGTTGCTCTGCTTTAAGGATGACCGAAATTCTTATAGAGCACCTTTGGATCATCTCTAGATTTTCTACGAGGCATGCGTAGAAAATGTATTAGCTTACCCTGAAAAGCTCGGAGTTACATTCACCTCGGATGATTAACTGGAGGAATAGGAGTACAATGGCAGATCCTCGGTGTCCCTGAGGCATCACGAATAAGAGTAATCAATAGTCTCTATATCATCTTGAAATTACTTCACGTGGTATCGAAAATAACAATACCTGAAGCGTAAAATTCAAAGCAGCGAGCATCGAATCTTCGCGACAAAAAGACCTACGAGTAAATATCGTCACTGTTTTTCATCAGACATTTCGCTCGCGCACCCTTCGTCTCCGCTCAACGCGAAAGCTTCTCTCGAACGAAAATTCAACGGCAATTCTACGGTTCCCGAAACCCGCAAAGCAAACAAACTCGATACGCACCCATGGTACCGAGGAGAAACGGAATAGCGTAGAATTTTCTAAAAGAAAACGTACGACGTTCGCGTGTGTCGAAGAACTAGCAGACAGGGAGTGCGAACAACAGTCTTGGAAAGGGGACGGGGTGTTTGGAGAACGGAAAGGGGTGTGAATTTATCGAGTTCACATATTGAATCCGTAAAGGCAGCTCGTACTAGGAACAACGCGAAAGGTCCGAGCGTGGCAGGATACCGGAATTTCGTCCCCTCTAATCTCGTATATACGAGCGCAATAAAGTGTCGCCCTGGCGAAGGACAGGCCCGCGTGACCTTTCCATGCCGTTGACACGAAAAACACGACGCCGTGAATCGCAACCCGGCGAGAAGATGGACGATAACGTGACCCCATCGAGTCGTACATACCTCGCGACTTGGATCGAACTTGGGGAATTTTATTTCGCGATTTTGAGAGCTTCTTCGCAGCTGCTGCGACATACGCGACGGATGCTTTCGTTATTTCACGTTGTCGTGCATTTTAAATTAGAGAACGATCTCTTTAAACTTCAAAACGGAATCGTTCGGGTCCCTTCTATTCACCGCGAACTTCCCTGCACGTCTTGTCTGTGCGTCTTGCGAATCGCATCTCGAAATCGAGACGAGATCGAGATTTATCTCGTCTCGTGCGCATCACTAGGCGTAAAGAGAAGGGAAGCTAAAACGGTCGAAACGACAGCAACAACGCCGGTGCAATTTGGTCGGCCGTTTCCGCGGAAGACTAGCCAACGTTAGATTAAATCTGAAGCCGAGCAGCTATTAAATTGCCGGTCCGAAATTAACGATACTCCGTTTAAGTGTATTTTAATTAATTCGGCCGTAATAAAGCCGCTGCGAACCGCGGCAGCTTCCTCCACATATTTTTCAGCCGGCTGAAGGTTAATGTTACCGGGCGAAACTCAAAGTACCGTTTAATTAACCCGCGCCCTCCCCCTCCACCCGTAATAAAACACCGTATAATGCCTTTCCATTCGTATGCGGCGATGAAATTGGCCCCAGCTTAGAGGATAATATCGAACCGTGCCCCATCGCCAATGTTCTCGATTGCCGAGTTTGTTGTTCTTTCGCAGACCGCAACATCGTTGCAATAGGAACATTTTTTTTATTTGGAACTTTGAAACCGTAACTTGTACAAGTGTCGAAGGTGATATTTAAAAAACAAGTAACGTGCTTAGTAACATGTTTTTCTTAATATCCTAAAAATTGTCCACGTATTTAACTAAGAGACGAATTAAGAAAGTCCCTTTTCGTCCCTTTTCTCTCGATATCGAGCAAGGTCAGCGATAAAACGTGAACGGGAAGTGGGTCTCGAAAAAACTCGAAATTGAAGAGAAATCTTCCATAAATGGAGCAGACGTGGCGGGTTCTTAATAAATCATGAAAACGTATTGGACTGTGCATAGCGTGGACGATAAATTATCTCACCATTGCGTCGCTTGCCTGGACCGCGCGGTTTCGGTGGAACAATCTGCATGTCAGAACGATAATCCTTCCTTCGTTCGCGGACATCCGTGTAAATAATGAAACACCCAACGGACGGGACTGCTTTTCATTATTCAGATACGCCTTTCGTTGTCGATTTTCGTCCGCGCAAGGAGAATCTGACTCGACTTATTCGAAGATAAAAGTTCTTCTCTTTCGAAAGAAACGATTAGGTATTTGAAGAAAATGTAGAGAAAGAAGGATCGTTTAAATATACTATGCACTCAAACGTTTTCACGCCTACATTTTAGAATAAATGAAAAATATTTTTCCTGGTCCAGAAATGCAACGGTAACATCGATCGGAAAACAAAAGAAGAAAAACCAGACGAACAAGCATCCTTTAAATATACTACATTTAATCGTTCCAACCCTCGTGTTGTTAGAGTAACCACGAAATATCGTTCCTGAAATAGGAAAAATATAATTTAGTTGTAAGAAAACATACACGACCCACCCATTGGGCAACGCAAAAATAAAGCTGTAGGATTAATAGCTGATAGGAAAAACAAATCATGAGATTCAACGGTAGAGAAAAAAGGACACCTAAATTCCCAATATCGTATCGGTATTTCATAGCGATCGATTCGTTATCGTAACAGAGTCTGTTTCGCCGGACGTTCCCTATTTATCGTGCCTGTTTTACTTAAGTTCGGGTTTCTCGTTCGTTTTAAATAAATGCAGCATCGATCAGTCGACAAATACGAGCGGTGGATGTCCCGGCTCGGAACTCGTTTATCCTTTCGCGCCCCGCGCTCGAAAACACGCCCCATAAAACGAAGATGAGAGACACTCCGACGATGAACGCGCAGGTTGCTTCCGCCTCGGTTCAATCTTTGGAGAACACGCTGTGCTCAAGCATAAAGAGGATATTTTTCATGGGCAACGGACAACGTTTCGACATTAATTTCGCAGTAAATTCGAACGAGTCGATTCGATCGACGATCGAGCGAGATGGGTGTAATTAAAAGCCGTGATAAAGGCGCTCGAGCGAGCCCGATAACTCGGTTCGCTTGGAAACTGATTTCGGTGCAAAAAATTCACGAGTAGATTCGCGCACAATCGACTCGTAACTCGATTTCGAAGGTGAAAATTGTAGGTGGTCCCTTTTGTCTGATTAACCCTTTGACCTACGATTTACTGTAGTATTGCGCGTGCCATAATCAAGTATAAAAATCCTTGCGCCCTTTCCTCATGACGTGATTGACTCGTGTTTTCCATCTTCGACTCAAAGTCTGTGGTACGAATCTTACACGTTGTTATAGGTTTAACAGTTAACTTTCGTTTTTCTATCATTAACTGCATCGAGTAGAGGGGTTTATTTATAGGCCTTTTAATTTTGATGTACAGATCCCAGGATTTATTAACATTCAGGAGGTAAATCTAGACTGATATTCACTAATGTTCTCTTCGAAGATATAGACTTTCTATGAGTAGGTCAGTGATTAAAGACTTATCCTATCTTTATTTCTATCGATCTTAATAATCAAAAAATTGACACGTTTGTACAACCCAAAGAAACCAAGCCTCTAGTTTACATCCTACCATTCAATCGTCATTATATCCTTAGCTCCTTACACGTGCACTCTCGGAAAATTTCAAAATCTAGGCAAACGATCCTAAAGGGAGCCCTTAATTAAAGAAACGTTCAAAGGCCGCGTCACGCCAGTTATTTTTATTCCCTGGCGAGCATTACGTTGCCATAATGCCTACGACGCAGTATTTGAGGTCACTAAAAGAGACGCTAAAATTTCGGAGGCGGAATTGCGAGGATGCTGTAGCGTGCGAGAAAGAGGGATGATTGCAGAAAGCGAACAGAGTTATCAAACGACAAAAAGGCACAGAGCTCTATAAAGAGCAGCGAGAAACAACAAAAGAGGAGACAGATAGGGGGTAGAGTTAAAGAGCGCACACGGAGCCAAAGAGAGCGCAGTCGTAAAAGGGAGCGCAGTTACGAAAGAAATATAACGCGGATCGAGATTAGAACGGAAGTGCAACGAACCATATATGGTATTTCGCTGTATTTTAAACGTACCGAATCCACCGCGTCACTCGCGTTCCTCGTCGCCCGATTAAATTACGTTATCAATCTGGGGTCGTTATCCCGTGGCGTCGTGGAAACGCGACAACATTCGGAGAGCCACGACCCACAAAGATACGGAGGACGAAATTGTCCTATCCGCGCGATAGGAGAGCGAGAGATGGTGCAAAAAAAGGCTCGTATGTCACTCGTTATCGTTAGTTTTAGGAGGCCGTGTAAAATCGGAGCCTCGCCAAGAAGCTGGTCGACGCTCGTTTGCATTCACCCCCAATGGTGCACCTACGCAGCCGCGATACAGGCTGATTCACAAAACTGAAGCCCTCCTCTGAATATAAACGGGTGTAAAATATAAATTCGAAATGAAAAAAGAATGAGACACTTGACAAAATTGGCTCCAAACCAGAAGCGTATATTTAAGAATACATTTTATAATATTTAGAAGTGAAAACACCAGTTTATGGGGCTTTTCAAGTTGGACTGAACAATAATTGAGTCTCGAAAAAATAGATTATTTGTTAAATATTAAACAAAATATCCAGAATCGTTCCCGCATAACCGGGGCACCTCTGCGCCTACGAGGTGATAACCGACTTGACGAACCGGCCAGCATAGGATGCCGCATAACAGGGGCACACCTACGCGCTTACGATACAACAACCGGGCCTACAAGCTCGCTAGAATCGTTTCCCGTCTAACATGGGCATGCAGCGCGCCTACATGATGACAACGAAATTTGTGTTCAGTGTTCGTTTAGCCGCGTCGGCAGTCGGTCACTGACACGAACTTTTCGTTCACTTTGGAATACCTCCTACACCTCCTAACACATTTAACATTTCCTAACAAATCCTGAAACCGACTGACACATACTAACACCTAACATCCCCTGATGCCCTCCAAGAACCCCTGATGCCGTCTAACAACCCCTGACGCCCTCTAACATCCCTTGATGCCCTCTAACACCTCCTGACACTCTGTAACATCCCTTAGAGCTTTGTAACATCCTCTGATACCTTGCAACATCCTCCTAACGTCTTTCAATAAACCATAACGCCCGTTAACATGACATACTGAACTATAACATCTCCTAACACCGTCTACAATCCCTTAACATCCTCAAACATCTCCTGACACCTAACAACTTCTAATATTACTTGACGACATCTAACGCCCTCTAACATGCCCTGTCACCTCCTAACACCTTGCAACATCTCAGAACATCCCTTAACGCCTTCTAACAATTTCTAACACCACCCCATATCCCCTAACACCCCCTGACAATTCCTATCAACTCCCGGCAGTTCCCTTCATTTCTCTTCATTTCCCGGCATGTCTAAAGGTAAGTATCGAGCTAGTTTTAAGAACTAATTCCACCTCTTCTAATACCATGTCCTCCTAATAAAATGAGTAAAATTCGGGCCAAAATTAAATTTGTGCTATTTCCTCGTTCATTATGATCTCCTGATACAAAAGGTAAGTTTCGCGACAGAATTAAAAACTATGATAAATCCACGCACATCACGTTCTCCTGATATCAAAAGTAAGTATCGATATTCAATTAAGAGTTATGCTATCTCCTCGTTCACCATGATCTCCTGATACAAAAGGTAAGTTTCGAGACAGAATTAAAAACTATGATAAATCCACGCACATCACGTTCTCCTGATATCAAAAGTAAGTATCGATATGCAATTAAGAGTTATACCACCAATTCGCATATCATGTGCTCCTGATACAAAAATCCAAAATCGGCCAGAATTCCGAAATCTAGCAAAAATTGGCCCCTTGAATTAGGCAACCC
>NC_071980.1:9446023-9508265 GCF_026283585.1 Hylaeus volcanicus
ACTTGGCCCCTTGAATTAGGCAACCCGTATTGACAGACTTGTCGGACAGGTTGCCTGTCCGTAGGCGCAAACGTGCCACCTCTTCGCATATTATGTTCTTCCGATACCAGGAGTAAAATTTGTTTAGAATTTTGATACGTACCTCGAATTTCTCGTGCCACCTCCTCGCATATCATGTTTCTCCTGATTCCAGAAGTAAAGTTTGGCCAAAATTTCATACGTACCATGTAATCCTCGAGCCACCTCCTCGCATATCATGTTTCTCCTGATACCAGGAGTAAAATTTGTTCAGAATTTCGTTACGTACCTTGAATTTTTCGTGCCACCTCGCATATCATGTTTCTCCTGATACCAGGAGTAAAATTTGTTCAGAATTTCGATACGTACCTTGAATTTCTCGTGCCACCTCCTCGCATATCATGTTTCTCCTGATACCAGGAGTAAAATTTGTTTAGAATTTCGATACGTACCTCGAATCTCTCGTGCCACCTCGCATATCATGTTTCTCCTGATACCAGGAGTAAAATTTGTTCATAATTTCGATACGTACCATGTAATCCTTGTGCCACCTCTTCGCATATCATGTTCTTCTGATACCAGGAGTAAAATTTGTTCAGAATTTCGATACGTACCTTGAATTTCTCGTGCCACCTCCTCACATATCATGTTTCTCCTGATACCAGGAGTAAAATTTGGCCAAAATTTCATACGTACCATGTAATCCTCGTGCCACCTCTTCGCATATCATGTTTCTCCTGATTCCAGAAGTAAAGTTTGGCCAAAATTTCGATACGTACCTTGAATTTTTCGTGTCACCTCTTCGCATATCATGTTTTCCTGATACCAGGAGTAAAATTCCAGCCAGAATTTCATACGTACCAAATATCCGCTCGTGCCTCTCCGCATGTCATGTACTCCTGGTACCAGGAGTATAGTTCGGGACAGAATTTGATACGTACCAAGAATTCCCGGTGCCGCCTCTTCGCCATCATATTCTCCTGATACGAATGTGTAAAGCAGTGTTGGTATCAGGAGTACATGATATGCGAGTCGGTTGGCACGAGGAGTATCTGGTAACCTCGTTAGAGTATGTTAGACGGCGTTAGGGGATGTTAAGAGGTGATGGAAGGTGTTAGAGTTTGTGAGGGTATGTTCGAAGTTGTCAGGGAATGTAAGAGGGTGTTAAAGGACATTAAGGGATGTAGGGGGCGTTAAGGGATGTGGGGAGATATTAGAGGTGTTTAGAGATATTTAAAATTTACGTAATTGTTTAGAATAAAATCAGCGTGCATAGTCACGCAAATAACTCGCGTTACGTGAATCGAGCTGTACAAGTGTAGCCTGGAGATGTATAGAGGGTATACGGGTAACGGGGAATGGGAAATGGGAAAAGTCCACGTGCGCAGAGAAACTGGGTTATCGGGGGATTTCGACAGGAATTTCTGACGCCGTTTCTCTGCGCTTGTTCGATAATCTTTGATCCACTTTACATTTATACTATCCGTGGATCCTTTCGCGAGGGCGATAAATCAGGATCGGCGGTATCGCGAAATTCGACGAAGTTAGATCGTTCCAGGGAAAAAATCGAAACTTTTTTCTACCATCCCGATACCCGTGGAAAGTAGTTTTCGATTGTTTTCTGAAAATGTCGTAGAAGTCTCGCGCTGAGAAACTTTGATTCCGTGTAAGAATCAAAGCTGCACTTTCGGAATAACAGGATTAAAAAGCTGTGCTTGCGAGGTCGACGCCAAGGAAAGCTGTCTGTCCTGAAAAGCTTGGGAAACAAAAGGTTTCGATTATCGTATTCTCAAGCTGAAGCTTCCGTCTCGAAAGCTCGAAGCTGACCTTAAACTTTATACCAAGACGCCAAAATCTTTAATTTACTCGAGATCGAGACGAGATGGAAATTTATCTCGTCTCGTGCGCATCACTAATCCTGAACCAAGGGAGCTTCAGTATCGGAGCTACCTAGCCCTGAAGACACAGGGTACATTTGCGGAACATCGCCGCCAAGACCTAATCGAACGCGACACTCTCCCAGAAGCCGTGAACACCACAAGGAATAGTACCCGCGAAAGCCATAAATCTAAAATCCCCAAAAGCTTCGACTCCGAATATTCCAGGTTAACACTAGCAAGAATATTCGAGAGTGTTCTAATTGGAACCTGCCGGACAAAGGGTTGGTCGAATCTTGCCCCCAAAATTCCCCTGGCTCCTGCAGAGGAAATTCGGGTCGGAAAACACCGAGAGAAGGATGGATGGCGCGCGCACGGGAAAATTATCCCGAGTTTACGAGCGAGCGCGATTAATAATCAGGACGTACGTATGCAAAAGCACGCTCATATGTACAGATTCGAACGGTGGCGCGAAAGTGTGGCCCTTAACCCGACCGCGTTACGTTCCCATAATCCCAGCGACAATACATCACGGGCTCGAGCTTAGATTCCGCACGCGGGGCGCACACGTTCGCGTTGTTTGCGTGCGGGAAGAACCCGCGCCCTCTAATACGCGTGTTCAGCCGTGTAAACGTCGGATACGAAGCGACGCAGCCCTTCGCTGGCATTAAGTATTACGCGGCATACCCGGGATCTCGTGCTGGAGAGAGAAACGTACGCTGGCGCGAGCGATAGAGGGAGATAGGAAGGGAAAGAGAGGGAATTCTCTTCTGTTATTAATCCGCCCCGTCGAGCGACCCAGTTGCCCGGAATTGTTATTTTACGGCCATCATAAAGATTAGGTGAAATTAGCCCGAATGATTTACCACCACCGGCAGATCTTTTCCGCCGTTCCGCGAAAGATATAGGGCAGATTAGATAGCGGATACGGGTGGGACCGCGTATCGGCCCGTTTCTCGATGAACCAACGAAATCTGCGCTCGTTAAGGCCACTCGGGAGCTTAATTCCGACCGTCCAAGTGACGTTTAAGAGATATTCGCTCGGAGCCGAGAATAAACGACACGGGCAGTTATTAGAATTATCGGAACGAATGTACAGAGGGCGACGGTAACGTTGGCCACGAAACCTAATAACAGTTAAAATATAGTAGTTTCGTATATTAACGCTGAACTTACTGTAGGTGTGATAGAGAAAGAGAGAGAATGCGTTTGACAGAATGCTCGATGTGAACGATCTTCTCTCGATAACAATTTATATTTAAAACATTTAATATAGTCGTTACATAGTGGTCATATTATTACAAATCAGCCTGAACACCTACCATTTCTCCACATTACAATGCTTCCAACCTATCGAATGCCCCTCTTCCAATATTTCTGTTTCAATATACTGATTATATTCGATTGTTTCGTGTATTATTGAATTCAGCATTCAATCGAGAAGTCTACTTCAGTCATTTGGCCATTCGCAATAAAGATAGGTACAACCAAAATGTCGTCAGGTTTACCGTGAACTTGTATCTGAATTCATTTCAAGTTACCCGTAATGAATACACCCAAATGGCTTCGAAGCACGAAGGGTTAATGTCACCCGTCGTTCTCAATGGAGACTACGGTCGAAAACGTCTACGCCATTATCGCGTCGATGAATAACAAAAATCGCTGGCTCGATAAAGCCCGTTTGAACGCACTGGAGCCGCGGAGCGTGCGTCGAACTGTTTAATAAGTCACAGGCGATGGTTGTTTCCGCTTTCAACGACCGTTTGACGCGAGCAGTCAAGGTTCGCGCGATATCGAGCACGGAATAGTCGCGGTAAACGTCACCGAATGCGAAACGGCCGAAGGTCGAAATAGTAACGAGCTTTGCCCCGTTAAAGGGGCAAACTAGTTGCGGTCCAAGCGATATTCGATGCAAAATAGTCGCGATGGGAATAGCGTCGTACGCAAAGTGGTTGAGGTTTAAACAGCCCTTCTAGGAAGTAGTTATAGCCCTGTAACAGTGGACACGGTGTAAGCGGTATTGCGGAGGAAGTAATCGCGGTCTGTGCAATATTGGACCCCGAAGTGACTGTGACCCGACCCGAGTAGATTATAACGACGTTCGATTGAGCCGTATTGTGCTCAAAGCGACTGTAAATTTTCTCATGTCGCCTTTGTATCGCCCTGTACACGGAACGGACGGTGAGACGTGTTTAACAGTGAAGGGAAATTGTTTCAACCTCGACTCAACTTTTGGAGTCTGATGTCCAGAATGATTTACGACGGAGACGAGCAGAATAAAGACTCTGTATAGAAGATTTATTTTTATAGTTTCTTTCGCATCCATTGGGTTATGGCAGCATGCAGAGAGACCACTTATGGCCTGATTTTTCTGACAGTCCTACAAAACCACTTCGAGGACTAGCAAAAAATGGGAAAGACTTCGCTTATATAAAGACTCTACATTTAATTATTGTATCATTGCACTAGCTCACGTGTTCGTGTCTTCGATAAATGATAGTATTACAAAGTACGAAACATTAATAACAATTTTTGTAACCCATTTTCAACAGTAATATATTCTATGTCAAACTGTTCAATTTACAACGGACTCTTGGTTTCATATACGGTTCATATCCCTAGTAATAATTTGATTAATTAATACTAATGCCCCATTTTCAATACTTGAAACGAAGTCGCGTTTGCGAGCCCATGGCTCTTCAAACCCAGCCGTGGAAAATCATTTCCAACCGTTCTGGCGATTCACACGGTCGATTTGCAACCTTGATTCCTCGAAAGCGACGTAATGCCGTGGGACGCGATACTGTCCCGAGCGCGACTCTCATTAAACGCCACTCACCGAACTTCGTAGGCGTCGGCGTCGAAAGTTAAACGAGCGAAACAACCGAGGACGATCTGGTTGCATGTTCCCGCCGCATATACGGGTCGCGCGACAGATGCACAAACGTCTCGGGCTCATTTTAAGTCGATTCCAGAGAATCGTAACATTTACGACCGCACGACACCCCCGCGACCCTTTCCTGTCGGGGCTGAATTGGAGTTTGAAACGTAGCGAACTCGAAACGAACCGGCACTTTGACCTGGTCCATCGTACCCACCACTCTGCCGCGATTTTCCGACGTTTGCTGTCCTTTGGCCCCCAGTAAACGCGAAATGGGAGTAAAGCGAATTTTATGTGGCTACGAAAATCGTTGAAAACCCTACGGCACCGTGTATTTTTATTTCGACGGTGGCTTGTTGCATTGAAATTAATCTGTAAAGTTAGATTCACGGTACGTCTCCGTATAAAAAATGATAAATTAATGTTAGAGAGAATTTATCTTATCTGATCACGAGAACGAAGCAATTCGGTAAACACTTACTCGGGCCCAATCAACCCGTAGGTACTCTTATTCGTTTATCGTCCCTCGTCGAACTTGTTCGCGAGACCTATATTCCCCAAAATGACAGCAGTCTGACGGACGCATCTTCAGCTTTTAGCGAAAAAAAAATGCAGCGAAGCATCCTCCACGTGCACGGGTTCGAGTGCGTAATTCGACGAGCGTCCTCGAATTCCCGCGTGCGTGCGTGCTTTTTCGTCCCTGGCTTCGGAGACGCTCCAGTTAGCTGTCCCAGAATCCCACGAATCGGGACACGGAGTAATTAACATCGCTCGTCGTCGAAACAATCTCTCGACCAGCGGGCGTTCGGGGATTGCTCGAATGGGGGAGGGTCCTCGCATAATCGAAACGTATCGAATATCGCGTTGCCGTCTCGATAATCGCGACTGTCTTGGCCACGGAGTTGCAAATCCTCGCCGGGAAACGCTCGCGACATTTTATTGCTATTCGGGAATAATTTATGATCCCTCGTACGGCCACGTTTCTGAGGTAGTTGATAGACAAGGGTGCGGATATCGATTTCAACTACCGCTGTAGATGAAGAGCATCGGTACCGGGAAGCATGCATACGATATGAGAAACGCCGCGGAACGGCAACATAACAGCATCGCGGTTGAATACGTAACATGATGGAAACAGGCCACCTTGGCATCTTTGCTATTTTAGGTATCTAGCTACGTCGAGCTAATATTTTACGTGCATACTTTGCAATTAGATAACGTCATCAAGCATAATGTCGAAACGTTTAACCCTTTCACTGCGAAGAAATGGACTCAGAGAAATGTTTATGTTCGTTAAATTAATTATTAAAAAATATCAGCTTATAGGGGACGATGAGACGAAACTTTCTTATATTTACAGTTTATTCGTAGGACGCTTAGTTTCGAAAATAAAAATTGAAAAGTTAGACGATCGTTCCAGAAATTGAATTTCAGGAAAAAGGTTTGCTAAGTTTTTATTTTTTATCTCTGAAACTAAACGTCGTATGAACAAACTGTAAATATAAAAAAGTTTCGTCTTATCATTACCTAGAAGCTGATATTTTTTTCTAAATTCTAATCTCTACGCCACTTTGAATTTCCAGAAAAAATCGTCCCGTACTCAAGGGAGTCAATGGAATTAAAAACAAATTCTGGAGATTATATTGTACGTAGGCAATGGTTCGGCTCGTTAGTTAAAGTTGCCAAGATGCTTAAAAGGTCTTTACACTGTTTCCAGCGAAACCAGTTGCGAGGCACAGTGCATTCCAGGGTTCTTGATCAAACTCACCCTTATTTATTCGCGGTTTCCAAAGGGTCGTTACGTTCTCCTCGCGGGGCTTTAACCTCCGTTTATTCGCAACAAATTGCCCGAAGTTTTAATTTTTATGCTTTCGTAGCTGCGAGAAAATGAAAAGCTCGGGCGTATGGGTTTAGCGAATCGAGTTATCGCTGTTGTAATAAATTTTCGGTTGTTTACGGTTCAATTAGACGGTCATTCGCGATAGCGCATACTTCATAATGAGAAGCCCGTTCATCTCCCGCCGGCTCGTAATTCACGATCGTAAATGGAAAGAATCAACGCTTTGTTATTATTACCGCTTTTAATCCGTGATAAGCTCGATGCCGCACGAGCTGCAAGAAAGGCCGTTACACGAGCACGACATCCACTTTCACAACGGTTAAATTAACTGGAGATTGGATAACGACGATTGCCTTTTGTAGTTTTCTGTATTTTTCTGATATATTAGGCGAGTGCATTCTGCAGGTTACCTTTATATTGGTATTTGATTTTTCATGTTAATATGACTGGTCAACTTGAGTACGAATAAATGTCCTCTCGAGAGAGGTGTTATGTTTCTAAATCAATTTTCCATTATAAATATGTGCATGAATAAACTTCACACATGTATACATTTACAATTACAATTTTATTTAGAAACATGAAGCACTCATTTAAATTAAACAAATTTCTCTAATAAATATGGGGCTGACTGTATCCCTAATTTGAACATGTATAGTAAAAAAAAATAATACTAAAATCACAAGCTTCGTTTTTACTAATCGAAACAGGTTGGACATTTAGGAAACCCCATAGACGCCCGTGGTATCCGCTATCCCTCTATCGAGCATCCCCCAATCAGACATAACATCCTAATGTACCTTCCATTAGGTCAGTTTCGTCATTAAACAGTCCAATGGCTGTCTGTTTCGATCAATGCGCCTCGGGGAAACGCGTTTCCGTTGGATAATGATCGCGGATGCAACCGAAACATTCATGAAAAGCGTGGGTCCAAGCTTTTAAGTGGTAAAGTTTGATAATTGTCAGCCACCGACCCATCTGCTAACGACTCGTCATTCGTGATACGATATAGGCGGTAGCCGAAAAACGGACACTTTGTATATTTCGCTGTTCAATTATACCTCTGGATACATGTTACCCCTTTTGTTTCGATCATCGTACACGAACAAAATTAAACATAAGAAAATAGACGTAAAATCCTGTCTTCGAGTTTCTCCTCTATACATCCTAACTAATGTATTATTTTACTAAAAATTTTGAAGAAATTCCTATATATTATCGAAACACGTGTAACTCAGTAGGAGAAGTTTGAAATTTCTTTACGTTCCAAATGTTGCTCGCAGGAAACTCGATTCCTATATCGCTGCCTTGTTTTTCATTACTGCCAGATTTGAGCCTTTTGCTCTTCGTTAAATAAACCAAAGAACGAAAGCAGCTTGGAACGTTGAGGTATAACAAAGAGAACAGTAGGTAAGTACAAACGATATTAGAGCTCTAATAAGAAGAATAACAAGGGAGCTGTATCAGGAGCGGCGACTCCGCCGGAAGAACGTTCGAGAGCCCCGCATTAATTGCTCGTTAATTCGCGACGTCTTCCGCCTCGGAATTGAGACGGACTAATTGTGGAACGGCGAGAACCCTCTCCCTTGAATTTTATCGTCCCCGAGGCATCCTGTTGCCGAGGAATCAGCGGTCGCGAGAAAATTCATCGTTCCTGTTTCGTTTCGCGGGAAGAATGCAATCCCGTCCGGCGACATTCATTTGCACTTTCCAGATTACTTTCCTCGATAATTAACTCTCAATCCGTCCGTCGAGCATCGTTCCCGCGTTACCAGGGAAACCGAGGAGCCACGACGACTCGAGATGGGAATTTCGCCGACGGATTAATCGACCGTCCTTCATCGACGAAATAATTCCGCTCGAAAAGACGCGACGCGAGTCGGAATCGAAACGCCGGCGACCGAATTCCGCGACTTAAACGATTCACAACAGGTGCGTCGATCGGATACATTGGCTAGAAAATTTATGACAAAGTTATTCGACTCGTCGAAGAGTCGTGCTCGAGAGGTAAATTATATTAACACTCTATGGGCTGAACTCTTTATCTGCAGAAAACTTGGAAGCCATCGATTAGCGTGAATGTTGTTTCAGTGTTGTGCATTAGTTTGTAGCTTTTGAAAAGCTCTTTTATATTAAATTATTAGCTACGTTGCTTTATTCACCGTTTAATTTTTGTTCGCTTTAGTAATATCATGGAAAATTTTAGGATTCGAGTACTTTTACCTCACTACTACAAACAAGAGTTTAAGGCTACCGAAGCAACAAAGAAAATATTATTTTCAGTCAACATTTAAAAAAACTTGTAACGCGATTATTAGGCTATCTAAAGCATATTCGTGAGTCGTGAAAGGTTGAGAAACACTTCTGCGATCGTTCGATCCGATTTTCTCCCAGCTTCGAAAAAATGGATCGAGGAAAGGGCGATCGCGTGACGACTCGTAGCCAATTTTCCGAGCGACTCTTCGCGGAAGGTTCTCGAGAAAATCTCCGACCGGATGATTGCAATTTTAATGCGGTCCTGCTTCCGTCCCGAACAATTAAGGCGTAATTGAATCGCCGAAGAAAAGTAACTCGACGACGTATTCCCAGACTGTCCAGGAAGGCTAATATTATCGTCGATTAGCCACCGATCCGCCTTCTCCTTGGTACGGGATTATTTGTATCTTCTATTTTCATTTATATTGCCCTCCCCGCCCCCTCTAAGCTTCCGTGTGTTATTTTAGCTATCGGTTTAATGGGTCTTGGTATTCTTGGCGCAGTTGAACGTTTAATTAAAATTTACCACCCGTCATAGATTTTTCAGGGCAGATTTATATAGCTCTACAACTCTATTCACAGACGTAGAATGGGCTACATTAAAATAATAAAATGCCACTGGTAATTAATAGGTGAATTTCGAGGTATTCATTCAAGTGATATCTAAGCTGATTGGGCCACGTTTTGGAAACGGGAGAGCGAAAGTAAGGCTTCCTGTTGTAACTTCTTAATCAAATTTAAAGTTCGCGGCTGTGAAAAGTGCCACGGCTGAAAATATAACTAATTTTTCCTGCTGTATTCGGTCAATGTTTGAGGACGAAACGGTTCATTTAATATTCAAAATCTACGTTATCCCATCTCAGGAATTTGTCCGACCTTAACTCTTTCGGACCTGACGTTCACAATCGACGACACAAAATTTAAAAATTTCCGACGCTATCGAATGTCCTTATTCGTGCACATGAAGGAAGACCAGTTTTCCTTAGGATTTGTTTTTTTTTTAATTGTTTTCCATACCAATTTTAGTCCGAGTTAACCATACAAATTAAATTACATTATTAGAAAAGAAATAATAATTCAGGTCTGAAAGTTAAATAAGATTTTTCAAAAAGCGGAGCTAATCGATTTGAACAGTGAACGACTCACGTGTGCATCTCCCATCGGTATCTCCTCCGATCTCTTTTCCACTGCATCATCCACCTTCCTAGACTCTCCTACTTCTGCAAACATTACCTCAGACAGACGGGTGCATTTCTCGATGCTCCCGTTCCTCTGCAGCGAAATCAGCAGTGTCTTTGACACCTTGGACCCTCCTCCACTGTCCTATCCGCCTTTCCACTCGCTCTCGATCCGGCTAGCTTTCATCTCCCTCCTGCCGCAGTCCCATTATTGTGATTGAATGTGTTCGGAATCAAATATCCAGAGGCGACGTGTGTGCAACACGTTGCACTCGGTCGAACCAAAAGCATGCGGTCGCGTTGTTGCGGCAAATGCCACGCTGTTAATCGCTCGTCGACGAACAAGCGACGCTGGCCGATTGAGTCGCAGGCGGATCTTCGCCTGACGGGGCGATCCATGGTCGATTGGATCCTTCGTCGACCTGAAAGAAGACTGACGTTAGAGAAAGAAAACATATTCGCGAGTGGTCCGATGTCACGAATCACGCGTTGAAAGTTTGAGGGTTGATTAGAGTGCTAGAGTATTATTCATTGGTAGATCTGATTCGCGTAGTACTACATAAAGAATCTCCAACTTGATATTACGCGAAGAAAAGTTTCAAGTAACAAAGTGAAATTACTCGTTACCTATTAGGTTTAGGGGTAATAAAAGTCCATTTTTATTCAGAATTCGATGCTCTATCATATTTATATTGTAGGAGATTAAATGTTATTTTATTTATAAATGACTAAACTAAACTATTAACAAAACTGAAATAAACAGAATCCGCTCTGCAATCCGCTCTACGTCTATTCGCGCCGTCTTTACCCTTCGATCGCTCAACCAGCTCTGTCCGCCACGCTTCTTCTCCTACATACCCTTAAAGTTAAAATCTACCCAGGGTTTTTTCCAGGTAGGGGAACCTTGTCCTAGGCGACCTCGTCGAGGCGCGCCTGGACAACATCCGCCCAAGTGGCCTGGTCATAAATTAAACTAAACTAAAACTACGTTACAATGTACTTATGCTCATCCTATAGCTAACGCTCTCTCTCTCTCTCTCTCTCACGCACGCGCACACACTCTCACTCCTACAATATTTTACACTACCAGCTTTCCATAATTGATATTCCTCTGGTGAATCTAAATCTTCCACGATATCTACCATGTTCTCGAATCAATTGTGCCTGAGGCGATGATAGCGGCGTGGCGAGGCGTCCAGGAAACAATTAATCGCTTAACTCGTGTTCTTCTTTCCCAACCAGGGAATGAAATATCGAAGTAGCTGGACCGAACTGGTCGAAACGCGCCAGACTATCACGGAGGGGATGCGAACAGGTGCTCTTTCGCAACCCTTTCGAGGTAGCTCTCCAGGTCCCGTAGATGGTGCGCTATTAATTAAAGCGCGAGCCACTATCCATTCTCAAACAGATTGATCGTCCCAATTGCATCCACAATCTTCGACGTTCACCCTCTACCCTCGCCCAGTTCCGCCACCCCCTGCTACCCTTTAGCTCCCGATTTTCCCGCGTTATTCGCCCGTATACCAGACAGAAGGCCGGAATGGGGATAGTGCATCAGCAATGCTAAGTAAACTGCGGCCATGGATGAGGATCGAGGGTCGACGCGTGGGTGGGGCCAACGTCTGTGTGTACTATAGGGTTGGAACGCGTCACGGGAAGTGTTTTTTTAAGAGACAAGGCGTCTGCGGAGAATATGATTTATCGACGTCGGGAGGGACGGAGGACTTTATTGAGTCGTTGCTGAGACACTCGCCGATTCTTGTATTACAATATTTCATTTACATCTAACCACGTATTACCTCGACAAAATCAGTATGGAAATTAATTCCGTATCTTTGCGTTCGATCGTTTGTAGCTGTCGTTCAAGACAACATGTTTACTTGTCTTTACAATGAATCTGGGTACACTCAGTCCTATTTATATTCATACTCTTTATGTCTACTGAAGACATTTGGGCTTAAATTAAACGATAGGTTTAATGATTTTTACGCAAATAAACTTTACATGCGTACGTGAAAAATTTGTTTCGAAATGTCTAACCTTTCGTTTCATTTCAATTTCTTTGTTAAATATACAGGGTACGAACATTTATGGGGCTGATATAACTTAAGTAAACGAATATGTACACGAGTAAACTTTGCACGTGTATACGAAAAATTTGGAAACACCAAACCTTCCATTTAATTTACATTTCTTTATTAGATACAAGAGGTACGAATACTTCTGAGAACATGAGCCAAGTCTCAACCTTTAGGTTACGTAAAATATTAGAAAAAGAAATTTAATACGCATCACGCTCCTGAGAAATATTTACACTCTTTGTTTACGGGATGTTTTTAGCCGAATACGACGCGATCCACGGAAACTTTTCCGTCTCGAAGGGGGATTCCTATCCCAGTGGCAGTTGTCATCGAAGTAGCGACGCCTTATCGGTGCTTGGCGACGCCATCGCGACACCGTCGACACGGATTTCCCTGCTCCGTGTCGCGAAACTCGTGAAATCGAGCGAAAGGGAAGTTCTCCCGTTCGTCGTCACCTTGACGCAATCTACGACGAGGGTTGTAAGGTGGAATCGAGCGAAAAGGCAGAAACATATTAAAACGGGGAGGAGAGAACGAGGGTTTAACGGCGCTCACGACCTCCTGAACGGTAGAGGTAGGGTTCTTCGCCAAAAGAGGGGGGCGGGAGTGCGGAAGTTATCGGGAAGAAAAAGAGATATCGACGAGGGTTTCCTTCATCTTTCGATTCTTTCGTCATACCCCATCAAAATCTCGTATTCGCGATTTTATCGCTGTCGGTGCTCGACGATGTTGAAAACGAAGCCAATTGAAATTGCGTTTCTCTCGCGAACCTCCTCGCCGCGCCCTCGTCGAGATACCTATGCTTCCACGTTTCTTAATTTCTCTTTTTGGTAATACAGCGAAACAATCGAGACCATGAGAACCACAGCAGCCTATTAGTCCGAGAGCCCGCGACAGAAATGGGTGACTCATTTCATTACACAAATGAACCTGTTTTCCTAAGATGGTATGTCTCCCTAGTTCAGAAATGCTTGGTCTGGCATGAATTCATTGGTGCAACGCTTCACTATGGCGTTTTATAATAATTTGATTTTTGGCCAAATCAAATCATTACTACTGAAATTTTTAGTGTGTATTGTTGACATACCAAATTGAATAAAAAAGTTGGTCTGGCAGTCGGAAAACCTTGTCGGAAAAACGAAGTAGTTTGACTAAAATCATTAGCACCCATTTAGCACCGCTTACAATCTGCCAGACCAACTTTTTTATGCAATTTGGTATGTCAACAATACATTCTAAAAATTTCAGTAATAATGATTTCAGTCAAAGATACTGTTATTTCTTACATGTTTCCGACTTTCTAAGGGAGCGATGCACCGTTTGTGCTCCGCCAGCCTTGGATTATTTTTATTCTTTAGTAGTAAAGAGTCAAATAGCAAAAGGATATTTGTAATGAAATTGGCCGAAATTTTATGTCGCAGGCTCTCGGACTATATCTACAAATTTATGGTATCGGTTTATAAAGAGAAATCGAACAGTTCTATGCTGCCAACTGTTAATGATTCAGAAAATTAAGTATACGTCACTTTGGTTTTAGAAAACATCCTATCAGCTACGCGCTTCAGGTCATAACACAATTTTTAAGAACATTTTACTTAGGCCACTGTGGTTCTCAAGGCCTGAATTCAACGTATCGAACAATTTTGACCCGAAGCAAAGAGTTGGAACAGAGACAACTCGGAAACGCGGAAACGATGCGTCATATCATTGCCGCAATAGTTGCGATGTACGCTTGAAATATTAATCGGGAAAGCTCGGATCCGTCGCGAATAAATCAGCGTCTGTAATGCTCGAAATGGGGGATTTTCGAACGCGACAAGTTTTTTCCATTGTTTCGCGTAAACGCCATTCAAGCAATACCAGCATCGATAATAATTCTTTTTCGCCGTGCCGCGGGCTCGCTTGTTCCCGAGCGAAAATGTTGACGATTTTTATTACGCCAATCGAGTAAATGCGACGAACAAATACAAATATTACCGACACGTTTTTCGGCCCGTCGCCCGGGCACAATGTAAACCGATTTCTGGTGTTGCAAATTGCTCGATAAAACGCGAAACGTTTCGAAAGTCAGCCCGGAAGTGCGGGGAGAAGGCCCGATTGGAATTTTTTTTTTTTTTTACCGGGAAGAGATATCGCTGGTGCAACGTGAACATTTCGCGAAATTATATTGAATTTCGGTGTTCTGTTTCTGCTTTTTCGTTTGTTTCGATAAAATATTGTACTTTTAACTGGTCGTGTCAACAGATATGTTTATTTCCTTTTGACCAGGACACGAAATATTTGATAACGTATAATTGACCCGTTACGAACGAACGATCAATTAAAATTTTAACGCGTCACATTGTTACAACCACACAGAGTTGCTACTTTTTCTTACCTCATTATGGATGTATTGTATTATATCTATTAGATTGACAACTAAGTTTTTTGAAATTTTAGCATACCGCCTGTCGTATTAATGTTTTAAATCAATCGGAAGAGGTTGTCTTGTCCTACCGAAATCTATGTTTTGCTTTTTTTTTGTTCTGGTTAATTTACGTCAACTTTCAGATCGTTAAAATGGAATGTCAAGTTGAGAAAAATTTGTAGACTCCTGCACTAATATGTTTAATTTCAATTTTTCGCGACGCGAACGTTTTGCGTGCGATGGAAGGACTCGACGGTATATCAAATATGTATGGCGACGTTAAAAGGTTGGGATACGATCATTTTTCTCTCCCTCTGAATTAATGAGAAACGAGATGCCATAAGGGAAACGCGCGTGGGAGATCTCAACGTGTCCGATAAGGGAAATAAAATTCCGGTTTGCCAAATCTACGATCTGCCCTTTATCGGTATTGCTCGCCCAAAGTGGGAAAGTTCGCACATTTGCATGGTAAAACCAGGTCGTTAACGCGCAACCCTCTACGTCGCGATAAAAAATTAAAAAAGTGTTTATTAGAAAGGCAGATAGACGGACATTTTGAGCCCTTTCTCAACGTGACGTGCCGTATTGTGTATAACTCTGCAAAAATAAATCGAGCACGTCGATTTCACGTTGTCATACATTAAAGGGTTAACGAAGAAAACTGAAGGTGACGTTAAAGGTACGTAAGATACAACGCAGTTTCTGAAATTTTCTGACTATTACCTGCCGGTGATAGTGATCTCGTGAACCGTCGACAGAGATCGCGCAAGTTAAATGATCCGAATACTTCTCTCTTTTAACGTTGCTGTTCCTGGGAGTCTGTTTATGCGAGAATATAACCGATGTTCCATGATGTTGCGCCTTCAAAGATTAAGTAAATTTCCCAAGTAATATGCATAACCCCGACAACTTAGGATGTCGGCTAATTTGCTCTTTGACCGTAGACAGGGGCCGCGTGGACGAGAAACAAGCTGACGTTCTTACCGGTTGCTCGGTACCGAGACGCCACTCGAGATCCCACGGCTTTTTTACGCCGAGTTTGTTCCAAACTTCATTTGCACTCGCTTAAAGAAAGTTAGGGGAAAAAGTCGGAGTCTGCTTAGCTTCGAGGACATCGCCTGTGTTACCTGCGCCTCTGTTCGCTAATCGCTAACTTTCGACCGCTTTAAAGAACACCTGAAGTCTTACGATATCAACAACTTTCACGGCAATATAAATTTCTTTTATCTACGTGGACAGGAACGCGTGTTTTTTTTTTCTTTTAACCCTTTAGGCACGGCTCACCTTTTCCGCGGGTGAACAATTTTTTCTACATATATTTTTACTAAACATGGTCCTGTGAATAACATTCTACCGTTAGAACCCCCAAACAGAGGGTCGCGGCTCGCTATCGAAGAAGAGTGGCGCAAGGGCGAACAACAACCGCGTGACATGTTGTGCCAGGTCGATTCGAAGTCGATTCATCGAGAAAATAATTCGTGAAACATTAATATTACAGAAAAGTCATATTCTCGGTCATTGTTTAAACAATTATTGTTACAAATTAATTTAATTATTGTCAGAAATTAATATTTAGTTGATGCACTTAATAAATATTAAAATATCGATCATTTTTCTCGATTAATGTCTGAAATGAATACTTATTCCTAGCCGTAATTGTTATTAATGTTTAATAACACTGAATGATTCTTGGCTTTGAAGTATGCTCGAACTAGAAGTAAAAACCTACTATCGAGGCAGACTGGTATATCCCTTCGCACACGTCACGTTCCCCACGTGACCGTAACTCCTGGCAATAGTAATGAAAGGGAATAATGGGGCGGTGGAAATCGCGTACAGCGATGAATATGGTTCGTCTGGCGTGGAGTCGATCGGTCGATTCAATCAGCTCGAATTGAGAGTGTTCGGGGCCGAAGTGCCGAGGGGAGAGAAGGGAAAAACGCGCGATACAACGCGAGGCACAATGCTACGATCGGAAAACCGCAGCCGTACGCCAAAGCGTGGGAAGGTTTCGCGATATGGATAAGGAAACCCGATGGAACCACTCGACGGCCTAAAGCATGTCGGAGAAATTTCCCGGAAATTTCACTGAAATTCGATTCTCATTTTTTCCTTCGTCGACGATTTGTTCGCTGGCTCTATCCGGTATTTATTCCCGACGCAACACGTCCGTGCAAATGAAACCACGCTAAAAAATTCCGTATGTGATTGCTCGTGGGATGTACATCCAAATCGAAACCAAAATGCACCCGTGTTCAGAAATACGCGGACATTTACCACCTCCGATGAATAATGAGCACGGGTTGCATTTTTTAATTCCAACTTTATCGCAATTTCCGTTTCGCTATTCTTACTTTTCGCGACTTAAACTCGTGTATCATTGCATTCCATGCGTTTTCCGTAGCTTCTACTTATTTTCTATTTCAAGAAAGGGTTTCCCAGTCAATTATAATAATTAGTACTCGTTGCATTTTTTAATTTCTTTATCGCGACCTAAACTCGTGTATCATTGCATTCCATGCATCTCCTATCCTTTTTACCTATTTTCTATTTCTTCCAGTTAATTAATAACGACAATTCAACGATACCCCGTCGTAATTTAATTAATTTAGTCACTCGAAACATTAATTTAGACATCTCGCGCGTGTCGTAGCCGTTGATGCATCCTCTAATTTCAAAGCCGCAACTCCCCGGAGCGTTTTATTTATTTATTTCACAGATTCGTTGGAAACGAATCCCGGTCCCTCGATATTTAATTTCATAATTAGTAAATATTGCATTTACCCGACAGATCGAGCCGCAAGATGTTGCCGGCACGGCTGATGAAGTTTCTCAATTAAATTGAAGAGATAGCTTGCCACGGAGAAATGTTTCAAGCCGAGGATGAGGGGGAGGGAGGTGAGGATGCGAAATCGGAGGAGGTGAAATCGTTTTCCATTTTAATTGAACGACCACCACTTGTGAATTGTATCGAAAAATATTTACGGAGCTAATACCGAGATTTAATTATTTGTTTAATAGAACCAAGGAAAACTCCGGCTCGGATTTAATTCCGCGAACGAAGGACGTCGGTTCTTCTTCGACTCTCGTGCGTTTTTAGGAGACCGAGACGTTTACTTCGGATCCCGTGAAAAGCTCGAGCAACGCGAACGTTAAACTTTCAGACTTTTTCCCCGCCCTTGGTTCCCTTTACTCTTTGCGGCGACTGACGTTAGGGTAATTTGTCAGACGTAGAATGATGAAAGGGCAAAGGAAAATATTTTCCGTTTCCATATGAAACGTTTTTTTCTACACAAAACGACGGACTCTTTTAATCCGCGAGGCAAAGTTTTTGACTCGACTTCGTCCATTAGCTGAAATAAGTTGTCCCGAAAGTTCCTGCTTACGCCGAGCGAGACGAAAGTATTCCCCGTGATTCTTTGCGTCGCTGAAATCTTGTTTCAACTTGAAATTGCTGGTCGGTAGGAGAGATAAATATAACTAGACAAAAAAACGAATAGTTAACTGTCGTAATAACTGCTAACGCTCTGGATATTAAATTTGTTGTTTCAAAGAGAAAATTTACGATCTTCTTCTGCAATAATTCGTGACTCAAAAGTCTATAAATTTATCCCTGGATAAATTTTCAATCAATTTGAGCTACGTGACATGTTGTATTTGTCAGTGAATGGGTTAATAGTTATGCAGTAGGACCTTCCTTTCTATTCATCGGTAACGCATTGCGTTCCGGAAGTCGAGTAGATTTTCCAGAAACACGGGAATAACGCGGAGCTGGACGACCGCCAGCTGAAGGAAAATCTCGTACCCGAGTGGTTAATTGGTTTAATTTCCTTGGAGCTCGAGAAAAGCTTAGAGAAGCGGAACGCGTTTCCTGCCTACTTCTTTCTTCCTCTTTCTTCCCCAACAAAAATGTTGCTTTCCTCCTAAAAGAATTGCTTCTTTCTTCGCCGAAGCTATTTCTCCTACGCCTTAATTTCTTAACAACGGGATCCCTTAATATTTCAAAGCTCGCAAAACACGAGCTCGATAGCTTAGATAGATGAATATATTTTTCGAGCAAAATCCCGAATCGAGACGCAAGAATTTTGCATACCGGTCGAGTCTTTGGAATTTTGTTTACATTGAGGAAATTCGAAGAAAATTATGCGTACGATTTCGAGGAATTTCCATCGCCGAATCTCAATCCCATCCGAAAGTAATCTCTCCAGGTCCCCCTGGTCTATCTACCGAGGACAGATACCCTCTAAATGGCGAACTCGCGCGATAAATCGTTTCAATCTCGGCTCTCTCCCGGTCGTCGGATGAAGTTCTTTGGAAGTCGTGCCGACTTACCAATTCAAAAGAACTTCGACGGGGTCTGGACGTAAAATTTTTATCGAGCCTTAACGAGTTCTTTGTCTTGGTACTTGAAAACGGTCGCGTGCTCTTCTTTCAGCTCCGAGGATCTTTGTCCGCGTTTGGATCCACCGCGAATAATTGAAAGCTGGACCGGGCGAAGCGCGGCCAATTATCCTCGCTGGACTTCAAAGTATGCTCTGCAAGAGTAATTTTCATCGTCGGCCAAGCAACATTATTATATCATTAATTATTGCCAAACGTAGCATAGCCGATTCCTATCGCGATGCTTCGGTTATCCTACAAACGCAGAGATTGGAGGATCGATTCCAAATAGAATTATCGCTCGAGTTACGAACACACCCTAATCCAGTACATGTTTTGATCTGGAAGATTTTGAAATTCGAGTACTTTTACGTTACTACTGAAAGCAAGAGTTTAAAGCTACTGAATATAATATTTTCTTTGCTGCCTCGGTAGCTTTAAACTCTTGCTTCCGATAGTGACGTAAAAGTACTCGAATCTCAAAATTTTCCATAAAAAAAGAAATTAAACGATCAACAAATTAATATAGCTAATAATTAAATATGAAAGAGCTTTGAAAAGCTACAAAATGATATACAACATTTGCGTAATAGAATAATTTTTAGAAATTGCACAAACTGAAACCACTTAAACGCGCGAACTTTTGGTTCAACTTAATATTACTGTGACAACTATGCCTGTATAGTTAATCACAAGATACAAGATCCACGTTTTTCCCAGTTAGACCTAAACGCGTAGTAAAATTCTTTACCGTTTCAAAGATGAAATATTCCATAGAGAGTTACGGGCAAAGTGGCTCGTGCTTTCAGCGCGTCGACGTTAAATGGACTGCGGATCGCTGCGCCGAACCAGCTTTTTTCGCTGTCGAGAAACACGAAATAGTCAATATTGACCAGGGACAGTTTGCCGTTCCACTTGGCAGCGCAACGAATCAAAGGAAAACAGATTCCAGAAGAGGGGAGCGTTGGCTCGTTCGCTTCGACATGCTGGATATTCGAAAATAGGAATAACAGACTGAGACACGCTGGAAATGTCGCGGAGAAACGATACCCACGGTTTTCGTTCGACGTAGACGCACTCGTGGCAGCTAATTGCTGATTGTTCGGTAGCGAGACCCGCCGTCGATTTTCCTCGATAACCAATTGCACGCGTATACCTTCTGGGGTGTTCTTTGTCATTGCGACCGCGGCCATAATGGTTGACAGCGTCCTTTTGCACGCTGGATACGTGGGTTAATAAAGTACTGTCCGACGCACGTCCCCGACTAGACGCCAGAATGTGAAATCCGAAACGTGGTCGCGACCGCAGACTCGAAACCAATGATCGAACGGTCTGGTGCATCGCGAAGGAAGCGAAAACGGGCATGGTCGTTCTTCTATAGCTGAACGAAGAGGCTGCTAGCGTTATTTTTTCGATTAACTGATGCAATGGTACAGGGATACGTGCATACAAAGAATATACACAACAAGAAAGGAGAGATTAAATACTCTTCTCGAGTCTTCTTCTAAAATACTCAAAGCCGCCTAGATTCCTATCTGTTGGAAATCTAGGAGCGAAAAGAACGAGTAAAATATTCATTAAGAAGACACGATGGAGCGACACGATGGGGTGGAATGGAGCGGACCGAAGAGGTACAGGACAAAACGTGTCCATGAAAAGGACACGGTACAACGACACGCGATGCTCGCGTCGCGACGTAAACACGCACCGTTTTCAATGGAATGTCAATATTCGACAGTTCAATTAATCCCCGATGTATCATCCCTGCGGGGAGCAGATGGAGGGCATTGTGTCCCATGGCCGAGCGGTGCATTCCGACCGGAGCGAAAACCGCCGGCGGAATACACAGCTACGTGCTCGTGTCCTGGAGACCGCTCTTCGCTCGATATTGTCTCCTCGTAAGTGCCACGGGAAAATGCGCTTGACACTTATGAGGCTACATTTCTCGAAGGGAAGCTGGCTTCTTCCTCGGCCCGTTTCCACCGCTTTTTCTCTCCTTCGTGTCCTCGGAGACGTTCTTGTCTCCGAATAATGCACGTCTGGAATGCACACGGCTCCCGCGGAGGAACTATCGATGCATCCACTGTTTTCACCGTCGATAACTACGAAATTCTTTCTTTACCCGGACTGACTATTGTTTTCCTCCGCTTTGCTTCTCATCTTGGACCGTTTCCTCTGCATTCTTTACTCTCGCTTCTCTTTTTCGCGCATCTCGACACGAACACGTTAAACGTACGTTAACGTCGACCAAAGTCTGATCGGATTCGCAGATACACGAAGAGTGTTTGGGAAAAGAAGGCAATGGGATCGAGCAAACGTTTTGGTTAAGGGAGTAACTGCTGGAGGCCAGTTTGGGAATGCACGATTAGGGGTTAAGGGTAAAAGGAAGATGTGACTGAAAGAATGTAAGAGCTTCAGTTTTCAACCAGTGTGTAAGAAAATCGAACCACGTGTGCGAGTAATTCTTACAATGTTTACCACACATCGCGAATAACACGATGAAAATTCCGCGATAGCAAGGCACGAGGTGGAAAATGCTCAAACGGTGGGGGTCGTTCGCAAATCTTAGAACGTTTCGCGCTGCAACGGAATCGTGAATTCCGGTCGCGCGTTATCGTACACGAACAGGTGTCGCGCATAATTTTCCCTGCACGCGCGCGCTCACAACCCCTTCTTCGAAAGAAACATTTTCGGGGCGCGTGAATCGTGCCTGATCACGATTTCCGACGCGATCAGCCGCATGCACGACCGCGAGGTTTACGAGCCGCGTGGCACCCGTGTCTGTCCACACCGTAGTCGGACAGCGATTACTTTGCGATTACCTTTGTTACATTCGCGATTCTCGTATTAATTGGGAATCGTAAAGCACGTTACGCGGAATGCAATTTTTAATCTTTCGGAGATAACGTGTGCGTACACGCACTTGTTACAGGCAAAATTCAAGCGTTTAAATACGTATTTTAATTGAAAACAGAACGGACGTGCCAGCAGCGAAAGCAGCGAGGACGGGGCAGGTAGCAGCGCGAGCACTTCCAGAGGAGCTGGAAGCTTCGGCCTCGGTGGTGGCTGCACAGGGGGATGGCGCAGCGTGTTCGGGGCGGTTTCAGGACGAGAACTGAGGCTCTACGAATGCGCACCCTGGAGTCCAGAGGCTTGGGCCTCTCCCAGCATCACGTGTCCTCTTATCGCCACCAGGTGAGAAAATATCTTCGAATGCTCTAGATGTTGTTAACCCTTTTGCACTCGAGAGGTGACTCTCAGTCATATGTTAACGACAACATTAAACAGAAGCGACTTCATGTCACCGGATGGAAGACCATGATGCTAAGAAAGCATCTCGAGTTACTGGTAGATATCGATACGAAAAAGAGGCCTCGAGTGCAAAGGATTGAGACATTGTATCGCTCTAAGACCGTCGAAACTTTTCCTCAAACGAGCATTACTTATACAACAACGTATCAAACATTTCTATCATAATTTTCACGAGGGACAAACGACGAAAGCTCTAAATTGAAGTTGACGTTGCCACAATGGCGGCATTGCAACGGTTCGTGGAAGAAAAATGCTTTCGACTCGGTCGGGATTCGAACCTGGCTCGATCTAGTGGAAATCAAGGGTGCTATTCACCGCGCGATTGTGGCCTCGAGTTTGATCGTGTTTCTTTTCGGCATTTCTGCCGCGAAACTTCATTTGCTTTCATCGAGCGCTTCTGGTATCGCGATATTGTCGCAATTGCGCTTCGAGGACCAATTTCTGTTCGATTCTTTCGGAACGTGCCGCAGGTGGTTTGTTTGACGTTTATTTCTACGTTTATAAATTGATTTTTTTTTATCTTGGCTCGCGCGTATACGAAATATAAAAAAAAAATTGCTGCCTTCCAAGGTCTTTGCCGGTAGTGAATAGTTCCCAGAGCACCCGTTTAGCCCGGACTAGCGTCGATAATTAGAATCGATAGGCCGCGAAACGAATCGTCCGGACGTTTTAACGGTCCGCGCACGTAACGGCTCTCGTCCTACCCACCCTGCGATACGAATACTCGAGCGCACGTATAATAGTCTTAATTAAAATAGTGGTCTAACGAACACCGCTAACTGCGGTAATCCGACGTGCCTCATTGGTAATCCCCCGACCGCGCCAACGAACACGAATGCGTTACGTTGCCCAACCTGGCTCCGGCACGATCGACTGCCTCGACCGTGTGCCGCCCTGCAACCCCGAAACTGCGATATCAGGCGGATGTACGTGCCACGATGTGACATCTTCTCCAGTGGCTGTCGACCGAATATCACCGAGGATGATCGGCGCGTCTAGGCTGTAATATTTGGTCGCTGCACGCCAGCTGCAAGATCCTCCAGTCAGGATTTTATTTCAATAATGTCAGGTCATCCCGTGAATAATGTTTTCAAGTATAAACGAGTTCTCGATTAACGCACTATGTAACTCAGATGCGTAGTCCGGGTTATTATTATATTAATAAAAAGCGATATTAAATTTGTTGTTTTAAACAGAAAATTTACGATCGTCTTTTGCAATAATTCGTGACCCAAAAGGCTATAAACTTATCCTTTGAGTAATTGCGGTCAATTTGAACTACGAGACATCTCGTAGGTGGTAGTGAACGGGTTAATGTCCCGATATCTCGAGTCTTCGAGCGTGTATCTGCGACCGAAGGGGTTGAAGTTAATCGTACCGAGTGTTTGCCAAAAATACCCTCAACGGTAATGTTCCCGTCCTTAGGAGGAACGAGTCCATTTGTTCGGTACCACAAGCGTGTAACCAGCGTCCAAGTTCGAGCGTAGAAAGCGCCCTGGCGATATAAGATAGAAACAGAGGGAAAGAGATGCGAAAATGACCGCATTCTCTGGAATTGGATTTCGTTGGGGTGTGCTCGCGATCCGGAAAGTTAATGCAGCCTGGGCCAAGGGAGCTTCCGGGACAGCTCGGGACTGTGGTTAATTCTACGGTGGTCTGGTTCCGCGCGAAACAAAGACGAAAACCAGGATACGCCGTGGGGATCGGACGTCGAAACGATTTCTCTTAAGGTTTCCTAATCGAACGCGTCGATACGGAGAATTCAGAGACGGGGTACGACTTTGTCCTGATTTTGAATACGAGAGAGTGTGTTCATTCAGCTGAAGTAATTTCGATGTACGTAGTACTTGCTTCCTATTTAACCCTTTTCATACATTGGACGAGAAGATTGTAATTTGCACGATTTAATGGACGAGTTTCCATTACAAACATACATACATATATTCATTCCCAGATCCAGATTCTCCTTTTGCTAATAACATAAGTATGTATATTTTATAATTTTAAATTTACTAATCGATTTTTTTTAAAAAAAATCACAATATTGAAATTACTTGAACAATCGTTCCTACTTTAATTTTAATAATTATTTATTGCATTTCCTTTATTAGAATCATTATATTTTATATGAAATTTTAAATCCTACTTCCTTACAATGGAATCAATTGGTCATCAATCATACCGAATATATGAATATCCTGAATTAACCAAGATTGAATTTGACAAATTTGAGAAATGTGCGAAACCAATCACAGATTTATACCTAATATATTAGAAAGAACAAATGATAAAGACTTTATAAATTGATCAAAATCAATTAAAAAAAAAAAAAAAAAACAGTTCGTACAAATTACAATTTTAGTAGCGAGATATCTCGTTCAATTTATGAAAAGGGTTGATTGCAAAAGTTACAACGAAAGTATACCTGGAGAAAAAGTGCTCAGAGAGTTCTACTCCCCGTGGAATCCGCTTCGAAAGTTTCCGAGTTGGACAGCGTACTTTTGACGAAACAGCATCGAATAATTTGTTACAACTCGAAAGGTATCGAGAGGCCGCCGGCAGCGGAGGTATCGTCGCGTGTTGCGCGTGACAGCATCATAAATCATGGGGCATCGATCGTCGGCCGTCAGAAAGCGTTCAAAGTCGAAGCAACCCCCGGCGGGTTCGCGCTTCCGGGTCGTCGTTCGAACGCTTCGAGCCGTCGCCCTGCACGCCGGAACGATTAATCGAGGGGTTGATTGTAATTAACCGAGCGGCTCTCAAGGCTTATAAAAGTTAAGGACCGTGACCTTCGAGCAAACCGCCGACAGGGCTGCCTGCGCGGTGTAGCGATCTCAACCACTCCCTGGCGCGGGGGACGACTGGGTTGCGCTGGAAGCGGTCCAGGCTTCGAAACGAAGGGAAACGATTCCCTGGTTAATTAATAGCGGGTGATTAATCGTCGGAGGACGGGCTACCCTCGTCAAACAAACCTCCAGCCAGGGTTCCCGTGTTCGTACGCGATCTGAAAGGGGGTGGGCCGAGCAAAAAGGGAAACGCCGCAGATACTGATCCCTGTTTCCGTTGTCTTTGATTTTGGCTCGATGTCGAATCGGAAGATGCACGATTCCGAACAATTTTTTAAGGTCTTGAGACGTTCGAAGTTCGCGACGTTTGTCAATAAAATGATTATCGCCTCGGTGAGACGAAGGCGACTTGATGCTCATATCTCAAATTAGAGATCTCATTTTCGAAGTGAATCTAAGCTTAGCATTCGTGGCAATAGAATGCTAAGAAAGCATCTCGTCTCGAACAATTTTTTAAGGTCTTGAGACGTTCGAAGTTCGCGACGTTTGTCAATAAAATGATTATCGCCTCGGTGAGACGAAGGTGACTTGATGCTCATATCTCAAATTAGAGATCTCATTTTCGAAGTGAATCTAAGCTTAGCATTCGTGGCAATAGAATGCTAAGAAAGCATCTCGTCTCGAGTGCAAAGGGTTAATGCACAACGAAATCGTTACCCGACCATTTTCACGCTTATCGTATGTTCTCTTCGAACGTCGAGGCTTGTCCCCGCGAAGTATACAAATGTCTTTATTAGGGAACTGTATGCTGTCGAGACAAGGTGGATTCTGTTTTCCTTGGATATCCTCCATGAATAATGAAACTCGAGAGAAACGAGGCTACGCGAAGACAAACCAGGTCTTTAGTTCTACCGAAACCGAAACGTCGATCGGAGTTCGCATTCGAAAATTGCTAGTCGCAGCAGAAACCTCGCGGAATCGAATTCATTCGGAATACGAATCGTCCCCTTTGTTCCAAGTCTTGTTAATCCGCGTCGATCGGAAGAATCAGAAAGAATTCTCCGGTTTTCGCGGCGTATTCTCAGCCAGTCAAGATTTCCGTCTCGCCACAGAAAACGCGCGGCCGATAACGCTTCATCCCTGAAAATATAGCGGCGTTGGCGCATTCTCTGGTCGGCCAACTCCTCGCGAAAGTCAGTACGGAAGACAGGGGCTCCTTTCCAAACGGGGTTAAACGCTCGTGATTTATGTAAGAAGCTCGTCGAGCTCGGATCCATTCGGAAAGAGAGACAGTGAGGACGGCGCGGGAGGGAGGGGCGAGGAAAAGGCGGAGTGACGGTACGTCAGGCGAAGATATGGGAATTTCGCGGCATTAGAGAGTGCCTGGTGGAGGTGACGTCTTCCTACGACGCTCTTCTCGCAATTTTCGCTCGGTTCTGAGCGGATCTGCCGCGCGGTGAAGAATCGTCGGCTCAGAAATATTGTTGTACTGCTGCTGCAAGGTCGGCGCAGTTGATTCTCTTGAACCCTTTCGATACATTGAATGAGATATCTCGATACCAAAATGTCTCGATACCATGATGCAAGATTATATTTCTCCCCAAAAGAAGTAAATCAGACGCAGAAAATGTTCAATGTATCGAGAGGGTTAAAAAACTGCGCTGCTTCTAAAACAATTTTAGCAACTCGAAACGGCGAACCGGAGGAACGATCGTCTTCCTCGGATGTCGCGGAACGTTGGGTGAGGAAATTTGTCGGGTCGGAAGTGGACGATAAAGGAAATCGTTATTTAAATGGTCGCGCGATATTTCTCCAGGTAATTAATAACCGAACAAGTTGCCGAAGCTTCGAGGGGTAATTTCGGTGATTACTTTAGCAACGATTACTGTCGAGAGGCGTGCGCGAACGTGATTCCGAAGTTTCCGGTGAACACCGTGCTAAATCGTTAATTACGATCAGCGCGATTAATCACCCCATTGGTGACGACGGCAATTTAAGCGACGCGAGCGATAACGCGTGAGGTGTAAGCACGAAGCAACGGCGATCCCCTTGAAACAATCCCATGGAGAGGTTCTGACGTACTTTTCTTAAAATGCTAATGTTCCTGTCAACGTTACCGTTAAATCAAGTATCTTCCGCCGAGAGTGACATCTGGCAACCATAATTATTTAACGAGAACCGCGCAGTGACCTGTGAGTCGACTCGTAGATACGAACTTTCGGCGTACAAATTTTGTTTGAAAAACAGGATTTCGCGTTAAAAATGATGTAAATTGCGAATAAAAAGCGCGGAGCAGCTCAAAGTTTCGTCGAATCGGATTGGCGGTGCGCGTATTCAAAGTAAATTGAGGCAAAAAGTTCTGTAAAGCGTCGAATTTATCGTTTAATTCACTTTGTCCCCATCAGCGGTGTTGATTTTTATTACAGCGTCGAACGAACTGTTGGGGGAAGGACTCGTTAATTCAACTCCGGTTTTACCGTTAATATAAATATCAATCGGGGGGGAGGGGTGAATTTTAAATATTACTCGCGGGCGATCGTGACAATAATAGACGCCTAACTATCGCGCGACACAATCGCGCTCTCTGTTTGCTCGTACAGTTATACCTCTGGGCGTTTATATTTCCAGCGATTCGTTCGGGCACAATCGAACCGGTTGTCGGCTTTTAATTTTTCATTGGCCGCGCTCGGTTGTTTACATTTTTACTTATTTAGCGCTCGAGCCGCGAGCGAATTGGCCCCGCGCGGTCATCGAGAATATTAATCAACGACCGCCAAGAATCACTTTTCTCGCTCGTTCATTGATTGCGCCGCGTTCGTTGATATTCTGGTCGACGAAATAAATAAATAAAAATACAGACATTCGATTCCCGCGATTGTAGCGAGAGCCATTTGCTTACCTAAGTCGCGACAAAACTGGCGTTAACAACTCAATAGTAGTTTTTAATTTAATGCTAAATTTGTCATAATTCGATAAGTATCTAGTACGTTACCTAACATTTTACTTACTATTTTTAATTTCGATAGAAATGCTTAATATTTACGAAGCGGTATTTCAAAGATTAGTTAGACGATTGAATAGTCAGAGTTAGAATTTTCTATCGTATCTCCTACCGAAATCTTTTAATTTCTAATCTCTCCTCTTATTCGCTGCTCGTTTCGCGAAAGAACACGCACCTGCGAGCGAAACAAGACCGAAATACATATTCAACGAGGAAGCATGACAAACAACCACTTAAACGCCGGTTCAGCCCCTTCGTCCTGCGACACGGTCGCTTATACATGAAACTTTATTCCCCGTGGAAACGACTTCCGTATCAGCGGGGAGAACGGCGCACCGTCTGCCGACAATTTTTTGTCAAAGGACGTCCAGAGTGTAAATAAAGTACACGATAAAGAAATATAAGCGGGTGTCGCATTCTTCGTCGATCGTTCACGCCGATTTTTCCGTTTTCGACTCATTTCTATAGAAATAACCCTATTCTACTTGCTCGACCAAGTCCTGGTCTGTTTACCTTGTCGAGGTAAGGGTTGATATATTCCACTTGTTTAATTAGTTACGGTTTAGACAACGTTGACGTACTCGTCTGATCCATGAGAGTCCTCCACTACTTGGGCTGCGTACTGCTTGCCCGCACAGGCACGGTGTCGTTCTACTAGACGTTCAAAGCGCCTCGCGCGTCTGTCTGTGCACGGCCCGCTTCTACTATTCAGCCGACACACTTCCCTTGTCCGAACGAACGTACGCCTATTCTACTTGTGCCACCTGCACGCGTCATGATACCCAGTGCTGGGAATCTTACTCGTTTGATGCACACACAACCATTCTGGGCAATTTCGGTAAAATATACAGTCAGTCTCATAAATATTCGTACCCTCTATGTCTATCGAAGAAGTCTAAATAATAATAAGTCAAAATAATAGGTTCAATGTTTTCGAATAAATGTTTCATTATAAATACGTACATGGATAAACTTTACATTCGCGTTACGCTTGTTTATAATGACAAATTTATTTGTAAACATCAAACCTATTATTTAATTTAGGCAAATGCCTTCGATAAACATGGAAGGTACGAATATTTATGGGACTGACTTCTTTTCGTGTAAATTTGCACACCTGAATAAACGAATGTTCACAATTTCCACAGCTGAATACAATTTTAATTCGCTCGACTATACATATATTCTAATATTAACGGAGCGTTAAACCAGAAATCTGTTGTCCGTTCGTCAAACAATTCGCCGCGATGTAACGCGGACGCGTTTAACGAAAATCGTGAAAACGACCAGTGGCACGCGGCTCGATAGGATCCGAAGCGACCCATATTTAAAATCAAATCCTGGCATCGAGCGTATCGAACCAGCCAGTCACGCTTCGGACGGTCTCGTCTCGTCTCCCGTTGTATCCATCGCGATAGACATTTATTTTACGGGGCTTTTCGGATTTGACGGATTAGACCGGACCTCCTCGTAGCCGGCGCGCCCGCGAGGATATTAATGCGCGTCCAAAGCGAACGGCAGTGGCACCGAAAGAGAAGGATGGAACTCGATCGGGACAGAGGGGGTTGGCTTGGAAAAAAAAATAAGGGCACGGTGGAAGGTGGGAGGGACGGGGGCGGGGGGCGGGGAAGAAGCGAAGCTAAAAAGTGCGGAGAGATAAGGGTGCTAAGGGCGCCATTCGTCTACCTCGCGACTGACAGCCACGATAAAGTTTCTTTCGCGCCGAACTGCGCCACTGGGGTAGCTTAACGCTGCTCTTCGAGGAAGATCCCGCCAACCCAGGGGCTCGTGCGTCAAGAAGACGGATACCGTGAAAAACGTCCGCTTGGCTTCCGCGTTCGGGGTGGATTTACGTCTCAGAGTGCGTGGGATTTTAAGGGAGACTTAATTGCGCCTCTCTCGACGAACCTCGACCGACGGGATTTTTCAATCCGCCCACTAAAAGGACTCGCTTTAAGAAAGGACGTTAAAACCTTGAAAAATTAGGGGGTAGTCTGGGAAGATTTACGTTCAAGAGTCTGTACGACGTCTCCAGGATGCTGTCATTTCGATTAGATCACCCTCCTTATCGTGTTCAATCTTAAATTATTTCTTCAACTCGACATTTATTGCACTGCTATTCAAATTAATATATTCGCGACCGCTGACGCGAATTCGCGTCACTTCAAATTCGATTTCTGGTTATGACAAAATTATGAAAACTTTTTTATTTTATACACTACATACAGTCAGTCCCATTAATATTCGTACCATCTACGTCTATTGAACAAGTTTGTATATATGTACATCAACATATTTATGCAAGCATGCACTTGGAAACATCGAACCTACCGTTTCATTGAAACAACATGGAGGTTACGAATATTTATGGGGCTAATGATTGATATTTCAAAACATATATTTTAATTTTTATGTTCGCCCTAAGGATACAAATTTGCGATGTCCAGCTTCAGAAAATTATTATTTTTGTCAGTACTCGGTATTAGAAACCTAAAACGAACATATAAGTGTTATAAAAAGAAATGAATGGCACTAACATGTAAGAGTGACCATGGTCAACTACAGCAGCCACTTCCGAAAAACACGAAGGTAAAATTAACATCACGTTAATTACAAAATTATTGGCCTTATTATTGTCGTCGTAATATTTTAACATAAATATACTCTGTAACGCGTCAAAGGGAACCGAGACTCAGTGTAGTCGAAACGTTCGTAATTAATTAAAATAAACGTCGCGGCCGAAACCATCATCGTTTGACAATTTCGAAACACGCCCGAAAGTTCTCGTCGTCCTCGAAAATACACGTAGAGTCCGAGTCGCACGTAAAACCAGGAAAAGTTGCAACGAAAATTCGTTTGCGCGGCGCTCGCCATCGACGCACTGGCCCCGAAAACTCGAGCGTGGCTTATCGGTCTTAAGGGTCGCGTCGCGCGTTTCCGGCTAGAAATATTCAGCTCGTGCCCGCTTCAACTCGCGCGTGGAGCGTATCCACAGGTTGGTAATAGCGCTGTCGGCCCTCGCGAAAATTTCTCTCGCGTCGTTCAACTTTATTTATTATCAACCGGTCGACGCAGGCCGCGACCATCAATTCGGATTAACGCTGGACTCGCCAAGAGTTTTCGGATCACTGTCACTTTTCTCGTTACTATTCGCGTTACCGTTACTGTCACCCGATGAATATGGATTTACGGAAACGGGAAATCGCGCGAATTTGCGACGCGGATGATACCCACCGATTTCCCATGATTTTCCGATTATTCTGTGCTCTGCAACGGACACGGCTATTAATGGAATTATGAACACCTTAATGCACTGCTCTTTTCCACGTAAATAGGATCCAGAATCGTATAGATTACGTTGGTATGTTTAGTAGGTTAAATATAGTCACAATTATTCGCCCCCATGATTCATTTATTTCCTCGACGTGCAATCCGCAAGTTTTTCGACAAGCTTCCATTTGGATTTAATTCTGAAAGAAGCAATTCGGCCTAACTGAACTACGCGTTGGAGCCAAAAGACTAACATTCCCTGGAACGGCCTGGATTGGAAGTGAAATTTACGAAATCGCGACACAATTGATCGTTATCGAACACCCACACCGCGTCGCGGAGGCAACAAGGTAAACACCTACAGGGAAAACAAACGGACGCCCACGCGTCTAGCGTCGAAATTGCGTTCGACACAGGCCTCTCGCCCCCTCCTTTCCTTTTTCATTCAATAAAGAGAAGTAACCGTCGAAGTGTGCCGCGGACGAAAAGGGGTTCGTTCCATTTGTGGATTTTCCATTCTGTCCGTTCTTGAGCCCGTGCTTTCACCCTTTCTACGCGCGTGTCCGCGTCTCTGGCGTTCCCTTTTTTCGCTCTCTTTCCCTCCCGGAAGAAACTCGATGGCCTTTTTCGCGGTGGCCGGAAGGAAAGTGCCAGGAGCAGGGAGAGAGAGAGCGAACGAAAAGAAACGCATGGCTCGCTGAAACCCCGGAGGGAGAAAATATTTCCACGAGGTTCGTAATTTGTAGAATCGCTGCTGAAACGGCAGATCCGACGCAGCCTCGAATAGTCGAAATTTGCCAGACTTCGATCTTTTCGATCAAGCCTCCGAGTGTAGCCTTTCACGTAATTGAGGATCGTGAATCTTTCGCTTCCTTTTTCGTTGAAAAAAAAGCACCCTTGACGTTTGTTTCACGATCGTTGTAACACGTAACATGTTACAGTTACATGAAATTAAACGATAGGTTTGATGTTTCCAGATAAGTTTCTCGTTATACGCATATACACAAGTGTAAAGTTTATCGATGGATATATTTATAATGAAACATTTAATTGAAAAAATCGAACCTATTGTTTAATTTAGACAAACCTCTTTAATGGACATAAAGGGTACGAATATTTATGGAACCGACTGTCAATAACTAATCAAAATTTGCGATTAGTGGTCGTGAAATAGTAGAATGTTATAATGGAAGAATACGAGCAAAGTTTTTTTTTAATTATCGGGAAACAGTTTTCGTTCGCTTGAAATTCGAGTACAATGTAATCGAACGAAGGATCGATGTAATCTTTCGCGTAATTGGAAATCGTGGATCTATATATTTCGGTGAATAAAGAAAAGTTCGCGACGTTTACATAGTCTGATTTAATTGAAAAACAGACTGTATCCTTGATAGTATATTTAGTTATGTGTCGGCGAAAATAGCCCCGACTATTGGAGTTGGATAATGCTATACTATCGATTGCCTATGTTTGTACGATAATAAATTCTCCCGAATGACACGGAAGTCGTACACAAAAATTCAATAATACACTCGAAGGGTGTCGCAATGTCGCCCATATCCCAGACGAGAGCATGTTTTTTTTTTATTTTAAAATGTCGCCTTTGACTTTTTAAAAATTTCGCCACGCGTTTCCAGTCGAGTTCCATCTCTGGCTTCCATTAAAGCTCCATTTCTATTCAGGTTGTACTTAACGTCTCGCCTATTTCATACTTTTTTACGCGATATTTAAACTCTGTTTAAATTCTACCTTTCGTTGTTTCCCATTTCATATCTACGCTCCCGTACAGTATTCTACTCCCCAACGTTCCACCGCGGCAATTTCCGCGCGGTATTCGCATTTTATTTAAATTCCGCTCCCACCTGTTCCCGATGCAATTTCTATCCGTCTATATATTCCGAGAGCGGATCCTCTCGTGCGTCCATTCGGATCCTATTTTCCACTTAATTTCTATCTGAACTCCGCCTTATTTATATTCTACTCGGCTTCCATTTCTATCAGTTCCCGCCGGGTGCAGCTACTTAACGAGATTATATCTACGCTCCCTTAAACCGTTTAAATTGTTTTCCAATCGCGCGATTAAACCGCTCGTGTAGCGCAGCTTTCGTGGTATACGTCCGAGGATTTCAATCTTCCGTTACACGATCGATCGACGATCTTACGACTCCCTCTACTCTCCCGCAATCTTCCTTGCGCGTAATTCGTTGTCGAACGATCCGTCCCACATTTCCTTCATAATCGATGCTCTTAACGAGTGCCGGTACCGTTAACAATACCTCGAGTATCAATTCAACCGATGCAATTTCGTGCCTGAAAGATAATATTGTCCGTGAAGTGATCGTTCCCCGTTTCGTCTCGATTACAATTACGACGAGATCGTTTATTTTAAATGCATCTCGGTTTCTCATTTAGCAGCAATCGATCACTCGTTCGAGGGGCTGGGTCTTAGTAGGTCTTCAATTTTAGCGCGTTACTACGCTCGAGGAAATTTCGTTCCCATTTACGGATCTTTCGCTTTGTCTCACCTAATAATTTTATTAACACATTCGCGACCGGCAGATATTTTTACGAGTACCGACGACAATAATAGAATTCTGAAGCTGTGCATCGCAAATTTGTATCGCTAGGACATAGATAAAAGTTAGAAAATATGTTTCGAAATATCATTGTTGTAAATACAGTCAGACCCATAAATATTCGTACCTTCTATGTCTATTAAAGAAATCTGTCTAAATTAAATGATAAGTTTTCAAATAAATTATTCGTTATAGATACATATGAGCGTAAAGTTTATTCATGTATATATTTAAGAAACATTTATGAAACATTTATTTGAAAATATCAAACCTATCAATTAATTTAGACGGATTTCTTCAATAGACCTAGAAGGTACGAATATTTATGGGATTGGCTGTATATTACTCAATGTTTTCTTCGCTTCCATTCGTAGATCGTTAAATCACACCTAAAGTAAGACCTACCGAGGTGTAGTAAAATTTCCGACAATTTTCGAACAGGCGGATTAAATACATCAAAGCTCTCCGAAGATCGCGGATTTAATAAACGTCAACCGGAGGGATAGGGAATCCCATAAAGCAGAGCAATCGCGAAATAAAAGGGCGGAAGGGAAAGGTTCGCGGCTTAAAGTCGCAAGTTAACGTCGCTGGTTTAATTCTCCGGCCACTTCTCTTCCCGGCTCCTCGTTCCTCCGTTCGCTTTCGTTCTTTTTTCTTCCTCCGCCAACCCCCCATCATCCGAGATTCCTTTAACGCGAGGAGACGTCCGTTTGTTTGTCGCGGCGACGGAGGGGAAAAGAAAGTTAAGCGTGGCATAAACGCGGATCAGTTTTACGCGAAAAGTTTACTCCATTCGAAAGGGAGTCGCGCGGCTCTCAAACGAAATTGGATTTTCATCGCAAACAGAGGGCCCCGGTTAATTCGCTCGTTTCTTTGTCTCGATTTTAGTTCCGCCCGGGACGATGTTATGAAATGGAGTTATGGTAATCTCGATTCTCGCGACGAGGAACGAGAAAAGAGCCGCGGCACGAGAGGGAAGGGAATTCAACGTTTCCGACTCGTTAATCTTCATACGAACTCTAACGCTCAAACAATTGCTCCGACGCTAAGTGTCGCATTGAACGCGACTCAAACGATATTTACACGGATACAGACTTGCGGGTTCGACTATTGGCCATGTTGAGAGGCAAGGACATATTGAAATCAGTTTTTTTCGCAAGTCCACTTATTCATTCTTAACCCTTTGAGTGCTAAATACTCATTGTCAAAGCTACTCACGCGAACGGTCGCGCCTAGCAGTTGTGGTTGCCGTGAACGGAATTCTTTTGTAATTAATTAATTGAACTTAATAAATATAACAGATAACTCTACGGGCCTGTATAACTTTCATGTCATATGCTAATACGTCGGCATTTTACCAAATAATTTTAGTCTTTCCACAAGATGACGTATATGTCTTAAGGTCGATTCAGACTATACGACACGGACCGGTACAACGACACATACCGGCACCGACACGACAAAACATTAAAACACGTGTTTTAATGGAAGTATTCGCACTTAACAGACACCGACCTGAACGTTTCGTCAACGGTAATAGCGTGAATAGTTCCATTAAAACGCGTGTTTTAATGTTTTGTCGTGTCGGTGCCGGTCCGTGTCGTATAGTCTGAATCGACCTTTAACAATATAATATCTCTGATAACAAATAACAATCTAGGTAATGGTTGACAGCACCATCGATTGAATCGAAGAGGACCAGGGTTAGAAATGCTCGATGAGACGTCGCGTATTAATTAAATTCAATTCGATTCGAGCGAAGCCGACATGCGAGGTACGCAAATATTAAGCGAGCCCGGCGGATCCCAACGACGAGCAAGAAAATGGCCGAGTCTTTGAAATATCTGGAGCAGCCCGTCCGCCAGCGAGAGGACGTGCGATTCGATCGGCGAATCTCGAATCTCCCCGGGACCGAAGGCGATTCGATAAATTACCGTTCCCGGGGAATATATCTCTTTTTCTCTGACCAGCTTCTTTGGCCGAATGCGGTGCAGCCGGCGCTGCGGTTATACTTCTTCGTTTTGCGCCACGCTTTCGAGCGCTACGGAAACCTCCGAACTAAGAGGAGACGACTGCTTCGGAGCCTTTTAAATAATCAATTTTTTCGCGGTGTGTTTTCCACTTACGTTGAACGCTTTCTCTAAACGTCTGTACACGAGAAACGTCAGAATTCAGAGCGTGAGAGAAAAGTGGTTCTTCGTAAATTTTCAGGGAACTCCAGCGATTTTCGAGAAAGTACATTAATTTCGCTAAGTGGTTAGCGAACAATGTCAATTGTTGCAACTTTAATAAAAGTTTGATAATTTGTATTATATGAGCCGTTCGTTGCATAAATTGATTAACTTCGTAAAACGAAAAGTTGACAAATGCGATGAAATAATGTACAAATAATAATAATAATAATAATAATAATAATGCGATGTATGTTCCCAATTAAGTGGGACATCCTTTAGAAAAGTTATTCTAAATATAAAAAATTACTATACCAAGTGCTTGGACACTTAAGTTTAAGATTTTTCAAAAAGTGGAGTTAATCGATTCGTGTAGTGAACGACTCGTATATTACATTTATAAAATTCGGAATGGGTCGATATACCCTCAATAGTTTTCTCACCTGAAAACCAAACCCACTTCTTCATTTCTTGTAAAAGTGTTTTCGTTCTCGAGATTCAAGAGTAATAAATTAAGATAAAACGAATAGAGAGGTGGAATGAGAGAGGTCAACGGTGATTGGAAAAGGGAAGAGATCGAGAATGGAGGTAACAGAGTGGAAAGAGCACGAATGCAGGTGAGTTACAGGTCAGATGCGAGCAAGGAGCGTGAAAGATGGAGTTTCGATAATCGAACGGTGAACCAGATCAATTAAAGCCCCCGGGGTGGGCATTAATTATTGAAGGTGTCGTCGACAGTTTCCTATCGCACGTGCGATCGAAGCGCAATATTCGGGACGAGTTCAGGATTTTCGCCTGCAGACTTGTCTGCTTCCCTCTCGTCTTTCTCTACGTTTCTCGTCCTTTATACGATCGCGTGGAAACGATTTTCATCCCATTCGCGTCGAAGAATCTATCTCTTCTAAATAAAGAGCTGCGACTAATATTCTCAGCACGCGCCAATGTTAAAAATGATTAAAAGATCGCGAAATATAGGCAAGCCCGTCGAGCGAGACAAATGTGTTTTGATACATCAATTTTAGATTAAATTAATTCATTGTATTCGTCGTCAAAAAAGGAATATCTCTGTGTAAAATGTATGATTTTTTTTTTGTACAGCGCCAATGAGCATTATATGTTTCATTTAGAAATACAAACAACGAGAAACATCAAAATTCGAGGATTTCCATTTTGCACAACAAGGTCCCGTTAATTAAAGAATTGTATGTGAGAACGAAACGTGTAGGTATTTCGAATGCCCTTAGCGCTGAACGGACTGAATATTCGATGCAAATTCTATGGCATCGAAAGAGAGTATGTTCTTGTTTTTATCATTCAATTAAGCCAGTGAAATCAGATATACAGTTCGTTTTCATAAACTCCAGATCTTTTAATTAAATTTACTTCGTACACGTGACGGGCATTGTTAATAATTCGTGACATTTTCAATGAAACATGATCAACATTCGCTCTTTGGTAAAAATATAAACTAAGAAGTTCATAAATAAAATGAGACGATTGACTCGAGTAACGCGTCCCAACAGAGGGGAACAAATAATCGTAGAAAATAATCGCGGAGATTAATCTTCTAGCCAGGATCACGGCCCCGGAATTCACGCCGCGGTAAAGTCATTTTGGAAACGTGTAATTAAGTATGATGTAATATATTAAAACCGGAAGCTCTCGATCATGTAAATTCCGGTAATAAAATTACCCAAGGAAATTATTGCAAGAGTTAAATCGCGTTTCCAGTTACAAAGTGATGCAGCGACCAATGGTCAAACTCGTAGGAAATATTAATAACGCATATTGCATATTTCAATGTAATTTACATCGAAATTTCTTGATTAATAATCGACCGTGATTAACTTGGACGAGTTCAAACCGGGCACTTCGTGATTTCCAGCAAGTACCATTGCGCGAAAACGCGAGGCTGCTGGACGATCTCGCGTTTACACGAAAACTAGGTCCGCGTTTTATACGAGGCGCAATTTTGTTGCGTGCTTATTACCGTTAAACAACTTGTTTGGTGTAAGCTTCCAGCGATGCACCGTGCATCCAATTATAACGTTAACAACGTGCTGGAAAACGTAACAGAATTTACAAGCTCCATTTTTAACGGCAACGCACGCCGAGGGAAGATGCATGGCCCTCTTTCGAAATTGAATTGCTCGGAAAAGACCTCGTTCGACTTCACTTTCCGCGGCATTTTCCGCTAGACTCGGGCCGAAAAATACACGTATTACGTTTAGGAAAAGTCCTTAGACAAAAAGTTTCTACATTGATGCATATTAATGTGGGTTGACATTATCCTCTGCATGTTGTCATTAACACTAAATCTATCGACGTTCATTTCTAACTATGTCTATCGTGATGAGACAAATGATTAGTCTTAGAGACACATTTTTCAATCAAGTGCAAAACCAGTAGAGAAAGTGTTACGCACTAAATGACGTTCGTTACATTGCTTTACATTCTCTTGATCTTCATCGAACTTTTCTGTGTGCTCTCTAATAAAGAGTGAGTGAGTGAGCCTTATTCATAAGAGAGTGAAGTCGTATAATTTGATCGTTACGCCTAATGTGCCAGGCTTTCGTTTGTTCCTTTTTTAGATTCACTCTTTTTATAATTCCCTGACATCCATATCAGGGATGTCAGTAGTTTGTTGGAGCTCACTGGTCTCCCTCTAGCTCGGATACCTCGGGTTCGCTAATCCCGTACTGTAGCTACGATCAAACGTATCTACAGCCCCTGAGGGCTCCTTCGAACCTATATAATACCCTCCCTGTCCATCCCGAAACCTTTCCAAAATTAATCGTACGAATCGGCTCATGACTCCCTCCTATCGTTGAGTTTTACCTATGAATCCAAATATAACTCGAGTCGCAGAGACCACCCCCTAATTATTCTTCCTTGAAACGCCCGAACCCAACGAGAATCAGGCGAAACCGTCGGACATAGTGGTCCGCGCGAGGAACGAATTTTTCACAGGGCAAATTGGATTCCCCGTGAACCGATTATCGAGCCATTATTCGACCACCGAGCCAAGCAACGTTCTCGACGGTGTGACGTTTTCAGAAAGTTTGCTCGGTCGACGAGGTGAGTTCCGTGCACTCGAATCCACTTTTCGCGAGCGCCAAAACGAAGAAACCGAACGGTAGATAAAGTAAAAGGGGAAGTCGGAGGTGGATGAAAAGGGGTGAACGGGAAGAAAGCACCGAAAAGCTATTTCCGGTCGAAAGGGTCCGTGTATCGGGCCCGTGGAACCTACGAAATGGCCGACTTAAGGAAGTTTTACTGCGAGACAAACCGGAAGTGATTCGGCAACGACCGAAACACTTCTTTCTCGGTCGAGGGCGCGGGGGTTGGAAGAAAGTTTGCTCCCTTTGGCTTCCGCTTCGTTCCTTTTCGCCGGGATTACGGACCTCGGACGAACATCCATTCTCGTTTAACGCCTTTATTTACCGACGGCTGCTTTCCCTTCCTCTTCCCGGAGTGGCCTCCTTTCTCCCTCTTAAGTTGTATATTTCTCTTTTGCCCTCGTGGCTTCTCGCCGCACCGGGCCATTTTTCTACTCGCTTCTTTTCGTTGGTTCCTCTCCTTCGGCGCTCGATTATCGACACACGAGCAGCGTGCGTTAAAGGGTTATATACAGTCGGACACTCGGGCACAGGGGTGCGCAACCCTTCTTCTCTATAAGATGAAATCTTTACTCAAAACCCGAGTTTTTGCTTTCATCGCGTACTAGCCTTTCCTTTAAATGTCGAAAGCACACGTTTCTAATACGTTGAAATAGTTAAATCGAAATGAAAATAAATCGAAACTGGTCAATCAGAACGCAATAATTTTAAAGAAATTATGTTCGAATCGAAGCAATGAAAATATTAAAAATCTAATGCAACGTTGTGCGAGAATTTCGAAACAATTACTGACTTACAATTCAAACTTTCAGAGGTTCAAGATTTCGAACGAACGAACATTTAAATTTTTATTCGCGTAGATGATTAATTACGATTTCGAACGAATGGAAATAAGAGTTTGGTAAACGGTATATTACGGACCATCGAAGTTTATCCCGATCGGCCTCTTCAGAGGCATTGTCAGTCGAAACTGCATCGCGTCGAGTTCTGGGAAGCTGCTCGAACCGCCTCGGGAGGCTGTTGAAAGATGAGATTACGAAGAGAGTAAGATGCGACAAAGACTTCTTTGATATCGCCCCCGAGGACAGGCTGTACGTCAAATTAAACTCGTTCATGACAGACCAAACACTTTTTTAAAGGGTACTTCGAGCGGCTGTCTCCGCGCGGACGTTGATGTAGCGGATAAAATATTGTAAAAAGTAATCTCCGAAGCCGTGAAATTCATCATAATGTGAAGTACTTGCGCGTACCTTCATCGCCGCGACGGACGGGGTAAACTTTTAAGTAATTTTTTAAACGTCAAACTGTACAATTTTAACAAAGGCACTCGGTGTATCTTACTTGCGAAGCACCGTCATTTTTTAAATTCTCGATCGTTATCTTTATTTTACAGTCACGAAAGAATGCAAACGTTCCTTAAGAGTGTCTTTTAGGACATTGAAAAAATTACTCAAAGCAAAATTCAAAAGTTTCTCTTCAAAGAGTTCTCAATGATACGTACCCTCTGAATTCTCCTAAGCAGACATACCCTCTTAAAGTAGTTTTCAAGTGGATGAATTTAATCAGGATTTCGATAAAACTTCACTTGATTATTTTTTGACTAAGTATGAATGGTATGAGCCTATTTCGATGTAAATTGACCAAGCTAATTTGATGAAAAACGATATAAAAGTTTTGTATTTTAAGATACACCCTTCATGTGAATTTGTTCAATTTAAATCGAAATGCAATTTAGAAAAGTTGTGCAGTAACAGTCAGCGTTGTTGTCGTAATCATTTCCCGAGTATTACGAATACACACGTAGACATACATATTGATTTATTCTAGTCGCGTGTGAGAGCAATAAGACTGTGCGTTTATAAAAGTTTCCAATTGTATTTTGGAACGTGACTATCTCGAAACAACTACCTTAAATATATCACGAAACGAGAAGTGTTTGGGGAAACGCTGGCGTTCGGTAAATGTTCGAAACCGATCCACCCAGCTAGCATCGGAATGGAAGATAAAAGAATCGACGAACAGGTTCTAAGTACCCCGATCGTCCTAAATTGCCGCTGCCTACAGCCGCAGACTCCCGACAGGGTGATTTACATCGTTGAAAAATCTGTTTTTCTTTCGTGTACGGGGGTCCTGACGCGAAACGATCGAAATTCAAATACACGATCGCCGGCCACAATCGCAGGATCATTACTATTCTCAGCCCGTTGCATCCATCGCGACGCGCGAACCTTAATGCATTCGCCACTCCCGTAATTCTCTCACGAAGCCCGCGTGCCATCGCCGCCAACCCCTTCGCCACCAACCCTCCTGCTCCCGCGTCACGGAAACTTTCCCGTTTCGAGGCATCGACTATCAGAAGTGGAAAACGCTTCCAGGCCTGGGAAAAGCCGTCGAACGCGATCCGGAGGGAGCGGTACAGCTCGGGGATTGCACCCGCAGGAACTCATACGTTATTCGTCGCGCACGCCGTCGCCCAATGTAACGGGTGGCCGCGAACAATCCGTCCAACTGCTGGCAACCGACGAACGAACTCGGTTGCAACGATCCCAACTCGCGCTTGACGCATCGCGAGGCGCATCCGCAATTTTTCTATCGAACCTTGATCTTCGTTGAACTTTTCACTGCGATGTCCGCTTCTATCACAGAGAAACAACTTGGTCTTACTCGATTGGTGAAGACCAAGGATAACAGACGGCCACTGGTGCTTCGTTGAAGCTTTGTGATCACAGTGTGTATTTAAAATCAAAATGCCAAAAAACTTTCTACAACTCTACGTACGATCGATGTAGAATATCTTAACGTAGGATTTCGTCCGCATCCAAAAAACACAAAAACCGGTGGATCTTTGAAGAAATTTTACGCTCTGCTGTTCCCTTAATTTCCCATTTTACAGCACCTCCGCCGCGGTGGTACCAACCGTACCGAAAATTGCTCCCAAACCCGATCGAATGCCATCGAAGGAACCATCAATTACCCTAACCGATGTCGAAACTTTCTTTCTGGAAATTTCACGCGACATCGGCACCGGTAATCCCGCGGGCCGCGACGAGGGCGCAATTTCGTCCTGCCCATTATCCCGGCGGCCGTGTTTTTCTCCTTTTCGCCGCGGCGTCGTCGGACACGGCATTTTTTCCAGTGTCCCTCCGAAAAAATCTATAAATCTCGCGCGTGAGCCGGCGCGTACGTCAGGACCATTCGTCAGCGGGCAGATTGCAGCCGGGGCTAGATTTTGCCTGGCCGTGGGGGTGGTCGAAAAAGGCTGGCCGACCCTCCCGGTTGCGGTCGTCGGGGCGGCCGCGTCCCCGCGCGCAATAAAGCCGCGAGCGATTTTTACGATCGAGGCCGGATTGCATGACGAGGTAATTTACCTTCCAAGAGAATATCTCGACACGCTGACGCGGTGGTTACGTGTCGAGCCGAGCCACTTCAACCCCATCGACGCGAAACCCGCGGCTTTTCCACCCCTGCGGCACTCCTGCCGACGATTTCACCGCGCCGCGACGAGCGTCGTCAGACGATGGCCTCTTAGACGCGGCTCTCGATACCTGCCGGCGTTCGCCCCTTTGTTCTGGCGTCGATTGCTATTGCTGCAGGATCTGGCTTCTATTCTCCGACTGCATCGATTAAATTTCCTGGCACCATGCATGTACTATTCAGAGGCTGTTCTTTGATAGGATGGCAGGGATTCGATTCGCAAAATAAATGGATGTCGGAATTAAACAAATGGTGGTCACAAAAATGGACGACTCGAAAGGAAGGCGTCGTTTCGTGTTCTATTGGAAGGTTGTTGCTTAGTAAAATGGCAAAGATTCGATGCGCAAGATAAATGGGGGATGTGAAAATTAAAAAAGTGGTGCTTAAAAAAAATAGACAACTTGAAATGAGGGTATGACTTCATGTTCTGTCGGGGGTTGTTTAGTAAGATGGAAAGGATTCGATTCGCAAAATAAATGGATGTCGGAATTAAACAAATGGTGGTCACAAAAATGGACGACTCGAAAGGAAGGCGTCGTTCCGTGTTCTATTGGAAGGTTGTTGCTTAGTAAAATGGCAAAGATTCGATGCGCGAGATAAATGGGGGATGTGGAAATTAAAAAAGTAGTGCCTAAAAAAAATAGACAACTTGAAATGAGGGTATGACTTCATGTTCTGTCGGGGGTTGTTTAGTAAGATGGAAAGGATTCGATTCGCAAAATAAATGGGCATGTCGAAATTAAACAGATTATGCTTAAAGAAATGGACGACTTGAAATAAAAACGTCACGTTGTACATTCCTCGTGACTGTTCGCAGTGCCCTAACGCGAGCTATCGTTTTGGATTGTTTTCAGATTGGTCTCGTCGCCGACAAGATCGAACGAGGCGGCGAGCAGCAGTAGCGGCGCGGCGCAGCACGCCGCGACGTTCGCGGTGCGGGTGGGCACGATCGACGGGGTCGTAACGCATCATCTTCGAGCAGAGACGAGGAGGGACTTGGCGGCCTGGGCCAGAGCGATCGTTCAGGGCTGTCACGCGGCTGCTCACTCCTTGCGCGAATACACCGTTCGTGAGTAAACTCAACTTTCTTCTCTACTATTGATATCCTCGCAACGTCTTACTATGAGTCTTTATCTACTTTTATCTACCTGAAATTCGTCTTCGTGGAACAAGAGAAGAGAAATGACAAAATAATTGAATGGAAAGAGAAGAAGACGACGACGAGACTTCTCGAAAAAAGGAGTAATGGCAAATAAAGGGTGTAATTAATTGTACCACCAAATTCCATGCATCGATCAACCTGTCCCCGTCCTTCCCCCTTGGGGGGAGGGATGGCAAACAAATATTTTCCTGTTTTGTTTTCGAGCGTAATCGTTCGTTCCACGGCTCGAGCGTCCCGTGTACGCGCTCGAACGTGAAATAAAGTGAAAGAGAAAAACAACCGGGATCGCGCGCGCATACATCTTCCCGGAGGAAAGGGAACAGGCTCGGACCGGGATATATTCCGATCCTCCTCGTTGTTCTCCACGGACGAGGAGCGCGTCGCGCGCCCGTTCGCTTCGATGAATTTTAATTTCTTTTCACCGTGAACGAACGACAATAATAAATCGAGATTAATGCTCGACGCGGACCCGTTCTACGCGCGCCTTTTCCCATCGCGACTCGTCGAATCCATCGATCACCGAACGATCGTAGATCTCGCCGGAGGTGGCGAATAGACTTGGAAAAACTGCGAAAAAGAATGTCGCGAGGGCATCTAAATTCTCAACTTGCTTCGTTCACGAGGAATCGTAGTTGTTAGAATCAACGGGTTCGATGCACGTATCGAGATTGCAATTAGATCATTGTAATTAGGGACAGAAGGAGTCAAATCAATTTTCTGTTAGAATAATTGTCTCTATGAATTGCAGTAGAGGCAGTGATGATAACTACAAATGAAACTGGGATGGTGAATTCAAACCGAAATAATGAATCACTCGTATGATTCGTATTTAATCAACGAACAATCGAGCAAAGTTTTGTTCAAATCCTACAATAATTAAATTCATGGAACAACTACCTTAATCGATCGAATTTATGCGACACGGGTGCAAAGTGCAAGACCGCAAGTGCATCTTTCGTAAATGTGCCTGTCTTTTGCGTTTTCAAGGCTGCACGTGGCAAGGAAAGGCTTGCCAGCTGGTCGTCAACCACGAGGACGGTTTCGCGTTGTACGCGGCCGGCACAAGGGGCGTAGGCGGAAACGGCGTTAGTCCTGGCTCACCCCCTGCACCCTTATGGAGAAGATCCTTCGACAAACTGAGAATGTCCGCCGACGATGGGGCGCGACTGCTGTGGCTCGACTTCGGCGGAGAGGATGGAGAGATTGTGAGTTGCATCGACGAACGTCTACTTTAACGATTTCAACCCTTAAGAGTTCTATTTATAAGAAAAAAGATTCTAGAAATATATTCGATCATGGAATCATATGATTAATCTATTCCTTAGTTTTTCTTCATCGGTAAACTGATTACTATCTTGGAACGAAACTTTAAGGGATGAAACACCTACGACTGCCTTATCGCGTTGATAATTTAACTCTGATATAAAGGAACAATTGCTTCAATAAAAGTTCCATGGGACTGTACCTGTGTCCGAGACTCTACTTGGAGGTGATTGGTCCTTCTTTCGCACCCCTATCCTTACACCCCGAAACCAAAATTTGACGAAAAACTGCTTCCTGGAGCAGACGAGACCGATAATGCCGCAACAAACGGAATCGCGATCGAAACGTCGACCATTGTGAGAAGAAAGCGGCTGTTCCTTTATTAGCGAGCCAAGTATTGAGAATTTTAATTGACTCGGCGCAGACATCGAGATTGTTATCATCGACGGGCGCGCGCCCGCCCGCACCTACCCTCAAGAGGGGCTGCGCACGGAGTAATCTCATTGTGCTCGTCACTTTCAAAGAGCCTTCTCGACGGGGACGATGCCGGAAATACGTATTTTACATCTTCCCCGAACACTGTCGTCCGGTACCGTTCAATGGCCATTCATAACTGGGGCGGTTAGGGGTGGAGAAGAAGGCATCGAAGAAGAGTTTCCCGCGACAGACGTCTCGATGGAAAAATTATTCCGCTCTCGAGCAGCCTGAAATGAAGCTGCAAAAGAATCCCCACCGGAATCGTTCCCTCTTGGAATTTTTATTAAGCTCAACGATGACTTGAGCGGTTCGATCTGAGGCCATTCGATATCCCTAGAATATGTTCGCGATAGGAAAAAACAAACAAGCGACGGGAAGGACCGTTCCCCCGACCATAAGGAGACTTTATTGTTCCGTTTGGACGCGTTCCACCGCGAATACGTTGGTCGCGATGTCACCCAGAAATGTGTGACAGGACTCTTCAGTTAGAAAATAAAAAAAAATTAATTCCAAAGGTGAAGCGACGATGAAAATAAATTCGGATAGAATTTGGGAATTAAATGAGTTAAAAAATTAAATACTACAGCAAATGTGAAATTATCTAACCTTCAACGGTCTCGAGACAAAATTTTAACTCGACAGAAATTTTCACGAGTTTTTAGTCCGGCTGCCAACGCGTTAAGCGGATTTTGCATTCGTTCTGGCTTTAGTCCGCGTGCCCTTCCCACGGTTTCCAACCTCCGATAATTACTTTTTTAATCGCTCATTCGAGGAACGTTATTGGCCAATTTCGATTTCCAAATTACCTTCTGCGAGAATTAAAGTGGAGGCGAGAAACTGTTCCTTAGATTTCAATCCCTCAGAAATTCCATCTAACTTTTCTGTACCTATTTCACCTACAAAAGACGCGTGTTTTTACGTTTAACCTCTTGGGTACGATGAGCCTTTATAGTTGGCTTTTTCCTGAACCACGAGTCACTAACACAGAAAGCTTTTCAGGTGTCCACCTCCGATTGTTTTGATTTTCGGATATGTTTTAAAAGACCGAAAAATAGGATATACGTATTTTTTTATATTGGCCCGTTTTCATATTTAGGGGGTGAAACGACCCCTTAAAGTTTCAGATGCGACAGACTATCACCGAAACTATCATAGACAGAAGAAAACTTTTTAAGGAAAAGTTTCATGGTTTTCTATCTGCATATAAAATCTGGCCCTAAATTTTGTAAGAGATAATTTCTTTATAATAATAGCCCATTGCAGCTGAAAATTTAGGGGGTCGTTTCACCCCCCTAAATATGAAAAAGGGCCAATATACAAAAATACGTATATCTTATTTTTCGGTCCTTTAAATCATATCCAAAAATCAAAACAACAGAGGTTAGAGCTAAAGGCCTTGAAACCTCACACTATTCTGACGTCACGTTTCAGGAGCTGGACCTCGAGAGCTGTCCAAAGCCGATCGTGTTCGTTCTGCACAACTTCCTCTCCGCGAAGATCCACCGGTTGGGGCTGAGCGCATAGGGGTACGAGGGGGCCCCGACAGAGGCCCCCGACCTGCCGCCCCACACGACCAGGTCCGTCACCAGCGTCTTCCTCCACTGAGCCCGATCCGTTCGGAGAAGAAGCGGGCAGCGGATGGCAGGCAGTAGAGAGCAACGAAGACCAGAGACACTCGACGGGTCCGTGAAGATGCGTGTTCGAGTTTACCGCCGGAAGGGAGGCTCGCGTAGATCCACGCTCTTCCACGTTTCCAGCCAGGCCTCGATGGTGTTCTCGATGCTGGCGGTGGGGCGATTCGGTCGGTCTCACCCAGCGAACTTGACGGGAGAGAAAGAGACTCTTTTTACGCGTAATGAAAGAAAGTATACCTAGGCGACGAGGAACGTCGACGATCGGCCAGGATCGTCGACTCGAAGCCATCCACCGCGGTCGCAATTTATCGAGGAAAGTACATCCAGTAGGCTAGGCGTCCGCCGGGATACTGGGTCGGGGCTGGTGGGAATCGTAACTAATCAACGCGCCTAAGTAACCAATTTAAACAAAAATAACAAATAACAAATAAAAACTATCTACCTAACGCTAAGTATGAAATAACACGACCGGTGGGAGGAGGGGAGAGAGGACTGAGTAGAGAACGAGAGTCCAGCCGGTCGACGAGAAACGTTCTCCGGATCGAGAACGCTCGAACGCGGAGACCGACTAGAAGAAGCTAATCAATTACTGTCCAACCGCGCGCTGCCCGTTGGTTATTTTGCGCTCCTGCTTCCTCCCTTGTCCATCGAGCAGAGAAAGGAAAGCTAGGGAAGGTAGAATCGACGGAACGAAGGAAACTCGCGGAAATCGAAGGTCTGAGCATCGCCGAGTGTTGGACCTCTGGAAGGAGAGGAATTCCAATGCAACGAAAATAAATTCCCGAAATCGGATATTTCGCGTGCAACAACCCACTATAAAATTACAATTTAATTCCTACGATCGGATTGCAAGGCTGCGAGATTTATCATTTTTTTAACGCAAGTATTAACCACGCGTCGTTCCGTCGCGAACAGTCTGGCGATGATTACCGCGAGCTTCTCTGGACTCTTTCGAGCGAGATCCGCAGCTTCGACAAGGGAGACGAGTTAAGGGTCTCCCAGAAGAAGGAACTTGGGATAGTTACGGCGGAGACCAGCGAAGTCGAACGAACGAGGTAACGATCGCCCGATTTCGTCGAGATATCGTTCGAAGGGGATCGCGACAGAGTCGAAGACGAAGGACTCCGTTATCCTCCGACGGTAGACCAACGGGCGGACGTTAATAGTTGTTTTGTACGATTCGTATTCTTAACGCGGGTAAGTGTAAGATGCCAAGAAACGTCGATGTGTATACTGGTAGCTGCAAGTCCGCTCGATCTTCTTCTTTTCCTAGGAGGTAACTCGCGAGGAGGTCTGAGATACCATGATCCGCTTCCATTGTTCTTGCTTCCACGGCGGGAAACCGCGAGAGAGCGTATTCGTGTCGTTCGGCTGTTCGAGAACGGATAAAGAGATGTTTCCATTGGTTTGATACATAAATTCGTCGCGTTCTGCGTTCAACGCGAGTTTGTTTTCAACAAGAGAAACTTCTTGGCCGTGTGTTACGCGAAAGCTGTTTCGATAGAAAGTTTCGAAAGTTTAAATGCATTTACAGTCAGTCCCGTAAATATTCGTACCCTCCGTGTCTATCGAAGAAATTTTTAATTTTTAAATCGTCTAATTTAAATGATAGGCTTCACGTGTCCAAGTCAATTTTCCATTATAAATACGTACATGAATAAACTTCACACATGTATATATTTACGATTACAAATTTATTTGAAAACATGAAGCATTCGTTTAAATTAGACAAATTTCTTCGATAAATATAGAGGGTACGAGTACTTATACTTCTTTATAAATATGAACATGTGTAATTCGCACATGTACATGTTTATTTATAACGAATATTTGGAATCAGCAAATGTATCAATTAATTTAGACGAATTTCTCCAACGGATGGTACAAATATCTACGTGCAACTGACTGTAAGAACCGTACACAAAAGTTTGAAAACGATCATTTGACAGGTCGTGGTAGGCATTAAACCTTAAACTTGTCTGTTCTCGGGCACCGGAAGCTGTGGTTGGCCTAGAAAAGTTCCTATGACGTGAAAATCGCAGGCTGCGACCGCAGGTGCGAAATATCCACTTACGAATTTCTTATCCCAACCACGATCCACTCGACGAATCGAGTTCCGAACGAAACCAGTCGGCGATGTTTGCCTTCCCGCGAAAAGGGCATGTCCCATTAGTTTCTTCCTCAGGCTCCATTTCTCTTCTGCTGAAAAGCATACTTTCCAGCCGCGATTAAGAAGATCTCCAAGCAAATGGTACTTCATCCTCGCGCAGACAGATCCCCGCAACTCCGCCGCGAACTCCCTCTATTGACTTCGCTTCCGAAACTTCGCCATCCTCCTGCAAAAGTTCCTCGTCCAAGGAGCCTAGTCCTCGAAGGGTTGCCAAGGCAGCTCGACCGATTTGTATATAAAACGTTATCATCAACCCCACCCGCTCGTAACCTTCCGTCAGCTCCGCTCTCCCAACGAGAATTCCCCAAGTGAAATTAACGAGCTTCCGCGTGGCGATAGTGCTCGAAACACCGAAGCCAGCGATATACGATCGAGAAACACCGGTGTTCCTCGAGATATGTACACTACCATTTATTTCAATACAGCATCGTATTTGTTATTTTTTGTTTTCGAGGAGCAATGCAAGTAATTAGCTATTTTGTGATGAATCCATTTTTATTGAAATGGAGTGATCGTATTTGAATTAATTGACGGTATTTTCAAACATTTGGATCGATGGTTTACTTTGCTTTCATTAAAGTACGCGATCTTGGTAGTGCGCATAGCACCGCACATTCGGGTTATTCTAGCTACCGATGGTAGCTACGGCGTAGCGATGTGAATTTTAAAAAAAATATCAGCTTATAAAGTGTGATGGGACGAAACCTTTTCGTACGTACAGTTTATTCGTACGACGTTTAGTTTCAGAGATAAAAAAAAAAATACATACATGTCGAATTGAGTAACCTCCTCCTTTTCGAAGTCGGTTGAAAATCGAAAATTTAGGAGACCTTTCTCCTGAAATTCAATTTTCGCAACGAACTTCTAACTTTTCAATTTTTATTTTCGAAACTAAACGTCCTATGAACATACCGTAAATATAAAAGTAGTTCTACTCAGTACTGCATGTATGACAAGTATTAATTACATCAGTTTTTCTTTTTTTTTTTTTTAACTTACAGAGGAAATGGTATTGAAATTAATATATTGAAATTAATTCCGATAGTGTACATGCAACGATACAAGAATTCTTCCAATTGCAGTTCTATTAGTTTCAATTCGAGCTGATTAAGTTTTCTAGAAGTTAGCGCATTTCGAATAAAACCAGCGAGTCTGCTCGTTATATTGATATGTACGATTGACATCGGTGTTTCAAGCGTTATCATTGCGGAGAGGACGGAGTTCCACCCGGGGAATTGTCTTCGTCGGACAGTCGATCGCAGCCTGCGGCTCGGAAACCGAATCCCGGCTCACGGATCGTCCCGCAGGCGAAAGCAAGTCGCGAAAATGTCGCTGGGTCGAAGGAAGACCGTCGTGGTCCAATCTATCCGCGAGTTAACCCGTGGGCGGAAGAGATCGAGCCCGGACCGACGATTTATTCGCGTTACGAGGCTACTCGCCGCGGTCCGGAGCCACGAACTGGTCCAGTCACTCTAAATTCGATTATGAACTTATTTCTGTCAAACGGATCTTAGACGCATACTATCGCCCTGTCATAACGAATAACGTGTACGATATCGCGCAGTTACCGGCGAGAAAAGTCAGTTTTTCGTTAGGTAAAGGTTCAAAAATTTTACAAACGTCACGTGGAAACTATCGACTATTACTATCTTTAACTATTAAAGAAAATATTGTAAAACGAGAGAGATTACCTTTTTTTATAGGACTTAAGGGTATGTTTCACATATCAATTTGAGTAGCAGAAGAATAAATGGCATGAACTTGTGGGACGACTTGATACATATCACTTCTTTATAGGACAAATTCTTTATCTTTCGTGTGGAGTCGTTTATGGAAAAATACAGGGAAATCTATGAGTATATGCACAAATGCAAAATGATGTAAAGTGTCAACAATAATATACATGTTATACCGACGTAATCGTTCGGTTCTTTTTCTGTGAAAATATAAATTTGCATTAACATCCACGGGCCAATGATAATTTTTAAAGTGAATCAACAGTATTCGAGGTAGCCATGAAAAGCTGGTCTATCCTCGTCGAGGGTTGTAGAATTGAGGGGTGTGCTGCAATGAGGAGGTAGCACCATTTTCTCAAATTTTCCTCTTTATTGCACCACAAAAAAAAGGAGTGTTTTAAATCCGTGATTGTGTTCTAATTTAAATCCATAAAAAAGATGGAGCTACCTCCTTACTGCAGCACACCTTTCAATTATCGCTACGACAACTGTGGAACGTTCCACACATTATTCGCAACGACTCGGTAAAAGTGTGGGAAAAAAATTGAACTTGATGAAATTATTTTCATAGCGTCCCGTGTATTATAATTTAGCATGACTGGACCGAAGCTATCGAAGCGACGAGCGTCCGCGTGTCACCGGGATTTCCTTTCATCCGTATAAATCCGACGTACGGGGTCGCGAACAATTGCTTCCCCGTGAATTGTTGAGTGTTACCAGAGCGGCCGTACAATAATAAGATTTCGACATTAAGTAGAACATATCAACGAAGCCACGTACCATTGGATCGCGTCCATCCGTAGCCTTCGAATTGTTCCTTTCGCGACAGGGTTGCTGCTCGCTGCGCAGAGATGGTCGATACTCTAAAATTTACAAGTCTAAATAAAAGATCAAAATAATTCCATCAGTCATTCTACCAATGAAAATTCCAATTTGCATCGAAAAACGGATCTATATTTCGCGTCCGTAGGAATTTTTAACGTGAAAATCACGTAATATTCGTAATTCTCTGATCGGCCGAATATCTTCGTTATTTCAAACAGTACGCGAACGTGTTTCGCGCAAATATTCGAACAATTGCGCGAAACAACCTCGCGTATTATTTGAAATAATAGAGGTATTCGGGTGATCAGATTTCGTGGAACACACTGTGTACGCTTCGAAGCGTATCTTCCAAAATTGCATATCAAAATCTATTAAAAAATTTAGCCTCATCCATGAATCATAGTTCAATATAACGAATGTTGCCTAAATGAATCCCTGTATACTGTGAATCGTTATCTATTACTCGACCCAAATTTCGTCCAACTCTGTCGCCGCGTTATGCAAGAGTCAAGGAGGCCGTCTCGTTATTTCTGTACATAGATCGTTCCGCACGAACAACTCAGAGGCTGCGTTCGCTCCAGGACGATTGTTCGCCGAGTCTGACGACGACTCGAACGGTCTCCTTGCTCCCTCGTTCCCGGCCGAGGCGGTTTCAGGGTTGTTGAACATTCGACGAGGCTCTCGCGAATTCTTCAGAGATTTACCTAGAGAGGGATCGTAACGGCGATGGTTGTCGGCCATGCGCGATGATCTGTTAACGCTAACAAGAAAAGGATCTCCCGTAGGGGATAGAGTACGTGTCCCTGTTTCTGTCCGCAAGCAATGATAGATCGATTGCTCGACATGGATGTTTCTATTCTGAACCAATGACGAGCGTTCGGGTCTACCATTGTTGACCATTCGTTATCCATCGTTTGATATTCAACGAATAGCGGCTTCAAAGGCCACGTCCGTAATAATTCTATCTTTTATTCCTTATCTCGAGGAAAGGAATAAAATTCTCGTTTTGATATTATGTACCAATTTAACCCTTTCGACCCGAATTTTCTTCTAGTCGGATTGTATTCTTTTAGAAATTAATTGTATTCGATTAGGGTTGACTATAAATTAGAAGTCGCAACCAGATAAGAATTTACTTTACTTTACTTAAGAATTTACTAGAATTTATCGAAACCGGATTTTCACTAGTAATTTGGCCAAAAGCGACCAAAAATATTCACCAACGGTATATTCATATACGGTCAGTCTCCCAAATATTCGTACCGTCTATGTCTATTAAAGAAATTTGTCTAAATTATAGAATAGATTCGATGTTTTCAAACGTTTCATTATAAGTACGTACATGGATAAACTTTGCACTTGTATTATATGTAATGAAAAATTTATTTTGTAAACATCAAACCTATCATTTAATTTCGACAAATTCCCTCAATAAACACAGAGGGTACGAATATTTATGGAACTGACTGTATGAGCCGTTAATTGCACAAATCGATTAACGATCAAACAAAAAGTTGAGAAATCCGATGAAATAATGTACGTCGTTTTCTAAAATTCCCTTTGTAATATATACACAAATAAATACTGTAGAACGCATAAATACAGATGTAGCTTTCGTCTAACGGTATATAAAATTAGTAAGAAAAAATAGGCAAAAGTTAATCGTCAGTAACGTTACAATTTTGATGAGACTGGTGGAGTTAATCGATTTGCGCAGTGATCGACTGATATGTCACGCGAGGGTCGAGAGGGTTAAGCTAGACGATCGAGGGAAGTCGATCTAGCCCGGTTAATTCGTTGATCGAATATTTCAGGCAATAGTGGACACCGGTAGAGAGGGAGGTCTGTCCATCCAAAGCTAGCCGAGAGTGGAAACCCGAATCGAGCCCCGAAAACTGGCTGGAACGCATTTTCGGGACGCTCAGGGTATCGCAAAGTAGAAAAACCTGTAAATGAGCGAACACGTCGGGACGAATTAATTTAACTCTTCCGCACGATTTAATCGACAGAGAGAGAAGGAGATACAGAGGCCGGGAACGCCGCGAAAGGAACGGCCGGGAGCGCGCGTTACACGCATTCACGCACACACGCCTAGAGAAACGAAAAGCAACGTCATTAAGCGCGGGATAAGTACGGAACATCGACGATTCAGTTGGAAGGATTTGCGCGTAAACTGTGTATTTTTCTAATGATTTAGGACGTTCGGCCGGTCGCGGCTCGACGAACGCGCCGTTCTTTTTTTCCCGTGTTACGGGACACGCAGTCCTCTTACGTTATCATTTTCTCTAGGTTTAAGAGACGTTAACGTGTATATCTATGAGTTACCAAATAAATGAAAGCGGTTAGAAAAAAAATTACCTTGGACTACGATTACTCATCCACCCTCCAGAGATTTGTTTCAGGTCAGGATTGAATTTCAAGAATCGTTCAGGTAAGCGCCTTGGATTTCAATTTATCTATTCGCGAGAAGGGATTTTTGTTAATTGACATTTGCGAGCTCGTTTGATCGCGAAATTATCGTGCGAATTTTGCTATTAGGTTGATGCACAACTATCGAGCGTTTTGTAAAGATAATATTTGTCCGTGAACTGAACATGAAAGTACACTCAGAGCATACATACACAGAGCGTGTTATGACAAATGAATACGATTACCAATTCGAACGTCAATAAACTGTCTTCTGAATAAATCTTGCTACAAAAAAAAAGCTGAACACTACTTTCATACGTCAGAACAGATACCTATGTATCAACCCAATACATTTCGAAAGAAGTTCATGCAAAGCTACTGTATATTCACGAGCAAATCTGGTCCACTAAAGTCTTTCTAAAAAGGAACACTTTTTCGTCGCGAGAGGTTAATGCAGCAACGGGTGTCTAAAGGCAAATAAACCGTCCATCGAATATTCATCGACGGTATCGAGTGCTCTCGCGAAAAACTGAACTTTCGCGTGTTGACCCGGCAATCGATAGATTCGTGATCGCTCGACTGAGAAATACGTCCGCGAATTCAAAAGGAATTCAGGGGGTGGACTCGGACGGGGGGCTTGGAAAAGTTTCGAAACTTTGTCATTTTTATCGGCAGCCCCGATATCCACGTCTGGTGATTGGCTCGCGAAACTTTTCTGATCTGTCTTCTGTCCGCCCGGCGAACGTCCCGTGATCCTTTCAACCCTCGCGAAACTCTGATGCAACCAAGTCACGCGGTCGCTTCGAGACACCCGTTGTATAGTTCGCGAAAGAAATATACTGGAACACTCGCACGAGAGTTTTCGTGAAAAATATTCTTCAAGGGTAGATGTCAACGAATCTGACTTTCATTTCTACGCGATAGTCACGTTTTAACGAAGACGAAATCTATGGTAATTTTATAAAGTGGTAGAGTTTGTTTGTATGTAAGGGGTAATCTCTGGAACTACTCGATTCTAAAAATTTCTTCAGTAATAAAAGGCTACACTACCCCTTAGTAACATAGGCTCTATTTTATTTTGACCAAATTTTATTTTGATAAAATAATCATTTTTTTCTTTTTAAACAACAGTCGAACAATCGAATTACACAAAATATCACCTTATAGAATATCACAAAATGAAACTTTTCTCTGTGTACAGTTTATTCGTACCACGGTTAGTTTCAGAAATAAAAATTGAAAACACAGACCTTTTTCCTGAAATTCAATTTTTGCAACGAACTAAAACTATTTAATTTTTATTTTCGAAGCCAAGCGTTCTATGAATAAACTGTAACTACAGTCAGTGTAGTAAGTATTCGTACAGCAACCGATTTAAAATAAATGGTACCTGTACGAATACTTATTACACTGTCTGTATAAAAAGGTTTCGTCTCATCATCCCTTATACGCAGATATTTTTTAAAAATTAGTCCAGTGATTAGTCTATACCGAAACTTGTATTATATGTAACACTTTTTTACAGAAATTTAACTAAATTTCTTCGTCCACTTTGATGCAAAATAAAATGTTTAAGAATACAAAGGAAACTGCGTTTTTTTCAACACGATAACTCGAACTGATTAATTTCGAATGCGTCTGGGGTACTTGCCAGCGTTTACTGAAGCAGAGATCGCGGAAACCATAGAAGGCTCAAAGGTGCTCGACTTCGACGTACCTCGCTTGGAAAGATATGCTCGGAAAAATTAAATTGCTACCTCTGGTTCTTCATTACCTTCGCTTCGATCTCCTCTAATTACTCTTTTCGTGCCTCCACTTCAACGGAAAACGCCGGCCTCCGAAGGAAGCACAGGCAGGTCTTCAAAGGATGGAAAAACTTCTCAGGGAGAAGTCAGCTGGGAAACGAAGTTAAACGAAGGAAGAACGCCAATCTAAACGACTAGGAAACTTTTATCTTTCGAAACGACAGGTTTCGTAAATTAACTCTTGACTGTAACGAGTAGCCATAATGGAATCTTTGTTTTCGTTGCTGACGGAGAAACCGTTCGCACGAAATGAATTTATCGAATTTTCTGAGGCACAAGGTATGGTTGATTACGAAGGATCAAATATGAACCTAAAGCAAATTCGACTTACGATATAAGTATAAATTACGGTCGGTGGTATAGCTTGTGAGAAATACTATATATTAATAAATAATATAATATTGAATTTTAAAAGAGAAACTAATACAATAGAACAAAAAAACAGTCGTGTTGAATGGGTTAAACGAGCCTTTAACCTGTGCTCGTTTAGCTATTATTTGTTAGGTCGATTTGGTGATACGATCGGCAACTGTTATCCCTCATTTGGCATATTTTGCGAACAAATCGACGTTCGTCGAGGCGAGAAATTCGAAACAAACCGAAATTCGAAACAAACCAAAATTCGAAACAGACCGAAATTCACGGTGCATCCGAATCGGAGATAGTTTCGCATACTAATGGATTAATGGAAATTGAGGCAATTTGGGATCGCAGGACAAGAAACAAGTTGAGCTCGAATTTTCGGTCACGATTTCGTACCCTGACGAAAGAGACGACGATTAATTCATTTCCACTGCTGACGGGACTTAAACAAATAATTGACTGACGCGATGAAATTTTGAACAAATCACACAGATAATTCGATATTCGGTACGATAATTGATTCTAAATTTGTCTATTGAAGAAATTTGTCTAAATTAAATGAGAGGTTTGATCTTTACAAATAATTGTTTCGTTATAAATATGTATATGAACAAACTTTTCGCATGCATATAGATCTAATGAAAAATTTATTCGGAAACATTAAACCTATAATTTAATTTAGGCAAATTTCGTCAATAAATATTCAAGGCACGAATACTTATGAGATTTATGAATACTAAATCTCTGTATATACACCACATTTCGGTTTGCTTTCCCGTGCTATTTGAATAAAAAAAAAACTTCAACAAAACATGCATCTTTAAAAAACTTTCCCTAACATAAATTTATTCTACATAATCACTAACAAAAGTTCTTAGACTTACGAAGTCCCCTCACAGAGGACATCCGAGTGCAAAAGGGTAATCCCCAAGCCCAGGCTCGCTGGAAATACTTTAAAGATCATAAACGCGGTCTAACAGCCGCGTGTAATTCACGTTTGTTACGCCGCATCACGGAAACCCGGTAATGATGCGTTGATTCTATAGAATTTCGCTGAAACCACCCCCCCCCCCCCCTCTCTCGTGCAAATAAAACCAGGATTTTAGCAACGAACCAGAAATAATAAATTGCTCGAGTGTCTGGAAAGAAGCTCCCCCCCTTTCTTTCTCTCTCTCTCACCCCCTTCTCGCTGACCGAAGCAACCATCATCCCAGGGGTGAAACTCGACGCTAGAATTTTGGGTAATTAAAAATCCCAGCGCGTTCCAGGGACGTGTAATTTTATAATCCCCCCTCGGTTCAACCTTCTCTCTTTCCCATCAATTTCAACCGTGTTTCCGGCTAAACCTCTGGACAGAATAATGGTTGTAATACCGCTTGCACCGTAATAACTCGCGAGAAATGGCGCTTTCGGTGAAACGGGATATCTCGTGGATGTGGGAAAGGGGGGAAGGGGGGCTGGGGGGGGGGGGGGCACGAAAGTCGAGAACACCAGTCTTCCCGATTCTGCTGCTAAAGACGAAATTATAGGAAAAGAGTCGGGTATTTCGATAGATTCTTTGCTCGATGTGAAGTAACGTGGCGGTTCCCTCAACCGTTTCATTAGAGACCTTTTTCCGATTAGGTTACCCCTAAAGTTTCTTTCGCGACTCGAGTGCTTTCTAGAGATAATTGTTAACGTCTCACTGTGACGTTCTCATTCTTCAGACTCCCTAATTGTAACCGTTCGCTGCACGAATCGATTAACCGTTTGCACTCGAGGCCTCTTTTTCTGGTATCTACCAACAACTCGAGATCCTTTTAGGGTCGTATCAGATACTTCTCCGAATACACAATTTTTATTATCGTCTCGTTCGAAGTATAAAGTATCGTTCAGGTGTGTCTCGATCCGGGGAGATTCGCGTTTCCGCGATTTGCATTTACATTCTTAGCCCATTAGATTCGACGGTCGTCACGCAGCGAGCACCGGAGTTCATGCAACGGTCGTTCGGTCGCTTCGTGGTCGGAGCGAAACCACACAACGGCGATAGATCAGCTTCGATAAAGTGGAATTTCGCGAAATCAAAATTACGTGCAGCCTGGTCGCGATAGCGCGGACTGGCCTCGAATTTGCATCCCGATAGAACGTTTCTTGCCGGTTTCGTGCAACCTGCTGACAAAAAGCTCGGAATTATCGCGCACCGCGACGTCGTACCGCGTGCCAGTCAAGGTAAGCCTCCCTCGGAACGCGTCGGTCGATCACCCTCTGTGCAAAGCTTTACATCAAACTGTGCGATCGCGCATTCGTTATCGAATGGAAGGGGCTCGTGGCTGAAACGACCCTCGATCGACAACTCGTTCGGGCTGAAAGAATCGACGGTATCTCCGGCTGCGAATTACTCTCTACTCGAACGCGAACCAATGTTAAAACGCGATTAAATATAAATTCTGGGACAAGGAGAAATAACAAAATTAACCCTTCGACTACGGGACGATTTTTAGCCGGAAATTCTAAGAAGCGTAGAGGTGTGAGTTTAAAAAAAATATCAGCTGATGACAAAACGAAACTTTCTTATGCTTACAGTTTATTCACACGACGTTTTGTTTCAGGAATAAGAGTTGAACATTTAGATAACCTTTTTCTAGAAATTCAATTTTTCTAACGAACTTTTAACTATTCAATTTTTATTTTCAAAACCAAGCGTCCTATGAATAAACTGTAAATATAAAAAAAGTTTCGTCTCATCATCCCGTATAAGATGATATTTTTTTAAAAATTGATCTAACGAACATGAACATTTCTCTGAGCGTATATATATACGCTCTTCGCAGTCAAAGGGTTTACAGACAATTGCCCTGCCACCTTGCAAGTAGTACTTCCCGAAAGAAACAATTCACCGAACGAAAGCATATATTTAACCCCTTTACATCGCACGGGATAGCGGAAAATTCCCTCACTAATATTTAATGATGCAAATGGGAGTTAATGCTGAACATGAACGAATCAGAAAGAAAAACGTCAAACACTCGCGAAGTCAATGATCGCGAGGCATAGGTTTTTTTTTTCGACGCACAGGCAACGAAATGATACAGGGTGGTGGGTGGTCGATTGAAATTCAAATCGCGTCGGCTCGACGGTTATCCCGTTGTACACGGTGGCCCGACGTTCAAATTCGATCGTTCCTCTCTCCCATGGGTGGCAGGTTGCCGCAAACAACCGAACCACGCTTCACAGCGGGGAAAAAAATCTCGCTATCGAACCCGTCCCCGTCGCTCTATCGGACTGTTCAGCCAGAACTCACCGATTGCGGTCGTCGGGCAAGCTTCTGGTTCGCCTATGCTGGTACCCTGATTCGACGCGAATTCTTCCGAGAATTTACGACGCTTAGGTGCACACAGCCTTTGCGGCGAACTGGCCCGATGGTCTGCCCCCGAATTAGAGAGATTCGCGCACTGTTTGCACCTGGAATTCTGGTGGTCCACGGTATAGCGATCCGCTTCCCGATGTTTCCAATTCGCGGTGGATTCGAATCGTTCAGGATTCCCGCGTAATGGGAATTCCGGTGCTCTCGTAGGATACGTCATTTTTGAGATTTTAATCAGGGGTACACAGCGACGAACGCACTGACAGTTTCGCGGAATTAATATTAGCCTATTCGGTTTGACAATTTTGAATAAATATTTCATTAGAAATACAAACAAGTGTGAAGTTTATTCATGTATTAGGTTGTCCCAAATGTATCTTTCGCGAGTTCTATTCAATTATTTTATGTGGTCGTGTTTATATAAATAGACAATCTAATTTCATAGATATTCATGTTGTAACAGTAATGGAGCAAAATGAATCGTGCACAATTCAGTAATGTAACATAAAACATAAAATATTGTGCATGTATTACTTATTAATAAAGCGAAAGAAACTTTTGGGATAACCTAATACATATTTAAGATGAAACATTTATTTGAAAGTATCAAACCTATCAATTAATTTACACGGATTTCTTCATATTCCGATCAAACATATTCCGATTCTCTTTCTCCGATACCAATTCGCATTCCACTAATACGAATCTGAAAAGAAATCGCAAACCTGCCGTTAACGCTCCGTTCCACGATTTGTATCGCGCGCGAAAGTAGCTAAGCGTAGTCTAGAAAAAAGCTACAACTCGTCGCAGTATCTAGATCGTTTCTGTACGTTCGCGAGGGCATGAAAATGTGGATATCCATATGTCCGCGACGGGGGATTAGAAGATTAACGAAAGCCTTTAATCGAATTTCCCAAGGGTGCGCGCCGTCCTCTCCGTTCTCGTTCGACGATTTTTAATCCAAGCATTCAAGCGCGATCGCGGCGGAAATAAAGTCGACGTAAACGGGTATTTATCCCCGCGTGTTTCACGCGCGGAACGACCGATATACTCATTTTTCAGAGCGCTGCGGAGATTTTCCTTATCGTGCCGCGGCAGACATCCGCCTCCGGAAACTCGGGGCCACCAGCGAATTCGCTCGCCAGTTATCAGCGATATCTCGAACAAGAAATTTACCTGGGAACAGTTTTACGCGCGCTCCAGTACCGTAACAAACGCTTTGTTTAACTCTGATATAACTTCGGGGGTTATTCGAAGCCCTGGTGCTTAAATCTCGCGCAATTCGAATTAGGCAAAGTTTGCCGTTCGTGGAAGAAAAATGACGATGGTTTCTAGGTATCTTTCTTAATCTTAATGCGATTGGTGAGTTAGTTTCGTAATAGTTCAGTCATAGGATGTTTAGTTTCAAAAATAAAAATTGAAAACATAGAAGATCTTCTTCCAGAAGTTCAATTTTTCCAACGAACTTCTAACTTTTCTTGTAATTTTTAATACAGACTCTTATGGAACATACATGTTTTCGTGTGAATTGTTTCAATTTAACCCATTCACTGCCAGGCAAATTCAAAGCCTTTTGTCTTGGGCGCCAATTCTTATTTTCGAAACTAAGCGTACCATGAACAAACTATAAATATAAAAAAAGTTTCATCTGATCATCCCCTATAAGGTGATATTTTTTAAAAATTGATTTAATGAACACAAACATTTCTCCGGGTCTTTCTCGAGGGCGTATATGTCGGTGGGAAAGCCTGATCGCGCCATCGATTGTCAAGCGTCGTTCTTTCCGAGCTCTTCCAATTTTCCACGGTGTCCCCGTATCGAAGCTTAGCGAATCTTCGAGGCGAGGTTCGCAGTGACGTCAGAAGAACGCAAAACAAGGGAAATTTCGTATATTTGATGCATACCTCGCGCTCGAGTGGCCTAGGGTACGGTGCGCGACTGACACCGAGGAATTCTTATTCTCCGTTTCCGCGTGGCGTGCATTCCATCGAAACGTCCCTGGAACGAGTGGTAAACGCGCCAGTTTCCCTGTCGCGGATGTCGCATCGGGTGGGCTTCTAACTCTCCCAGACATCGACAAGATACACGGGTGACGGATGACAATAGGGAACGCGGTGGAGAGACTGGGAAATAAAACAGTGGAAAAGTAAAATCCGTGGAAGAAGGGCGAAGCGACGTGATTGGTGGCGTGAACGAAGGTGACAGGAAACCGTTTCCGAGAGCGATGGATGCGAACAAATTCGATCAATGATATTCGAAAGTATTCCCGTGGAATCGTGGATATTATCCGAGAGAAAAAAAGAGGTATGGTAACGAAAAGTATACGGATATTATATTATGGCGAAAATAAAAAAACGCGGGAAGAAACTGCACAAGAACGTAAACGACGTGTACGTGATAACACATTATCGTTTTTAAAATATTATTC
>NC_071980.1:9508275-9545061 GCF_026283585.1 Hylaeus volcanicus
CAAGATCGAAAAGGCTAAAATTCCTCGCATGCTTCGTTAGATATCCATCGCCCCCTCTTTGGTTTGTCGAATAATTAACCAAATTCCTGTTCGCTGGGACGAGATCAAAGCGACTGAAATAAATCTGGCCATGGCGGAATCGAGCCTCGACCGAGTTGCATAAACGTTGCTAGTCTCTTGAAAACGATGTTAATTAAAAGCTAATTAACGCCAGATTCGCGGAATCAGTCGCGTCGCGTCGTTTGTTAATAACTCGCGAGCTGGGAATCGTCCGATACGACGTCGAAAACGCGATGTTGTTAACTCGTACGCGGCATAATTTCTGCTCGGTGCAATGGCGCGAGAACTTCACCCCCTTTGACGCTCGGGTTGCCCGCAAGGGAGACGTCTTGGCGACGTCGAAACGCACAACGACGCCGACACTGGTTCCCTACCAACCAGTCAAAGTACATCTGGGATCTCCTAGCTAGCTACCTGAACCTTCGAAAGGAGGGTTACGCGATTACTTTGAACGACGAGCACGATATAATTTACGCTTTGACTACAGCGCACTTTTCTTGGGTGCGATAACACGATTTAAAGTAGCTGTTCCATGGATGTATTTAATGGAGGATTTTAATAAAACTTCGTTTGATTGTTCGTCGATTAAATATAAATCATATAAGACTGTTTCGATTTAAAGTAACCACCTCGATTTATGCGAAATAATATAACAAATTTTGTAATTTTTCACTACCGATACTGCAAAATTATTCTTTGGTTTAGATTAAACTATGTACTTGAACCTATAAAAAAATTCTTAATTAAACAATGTACTTGAATCTAGAAAAGAAATTCTTGAAGTTTGACTATAGTGAACATCGAAAGACAACGTTCTTTCAGTCCTTTTGTACGAAATTTGAATTCGGTTTTCAGATCAGTAAAAGTAGATATTGAAAATTGTACTTACGAAAATGATCGTGGCGTGAAAGGAAGATCGAGGAGAGGAGAAAAGAGAATTAAAGACGCTTACACTTTATTCCAGAACTTCTCGACGCGCTTACAGCTACCTACACGCATGCCTCTGCTTCCGGTATCTGTAAACCACGTGAACGTCGGCATACATACTCGTATGTACAGTCCTCGAGACGCTGCTCACGAGAGTTTCTAGGGCGAACCGTTCTCAATGGACCCTTCCATCGTTTCTATCCGAACGAGTCCCGTGTATCTACAAAGCGGTCTACCTCACCCGATTCGCTGTTACAGCTGTTGCGTTATGATTATCGCGATAGAATGATAGAGTAATGGTCCGATTAGGCCTATCGTTTATTGGCTACCGTCGAGGATGTCTTACGATACCTAATATAATACATGTGCAGACGCACGATGAAGTAACCAAATCGCAGAGTGGATCAGCTGGTGCCTTAACCCTTTCGGTACTACAACCACCTATAGGCGGCATTTGTGTATGATTATATTTGGTTAATAAAAATGTAAAATTCTAAAAAAAAAAAATCGCACGATCTAACAAATTGTAAAGAGTTTTTCGTAGCCATTCCATTAGACAGAAATCTAACGAAAATGGCGTTGGAGTTGACTGCCTGCATACAGCCAAATTGTTTGGAGTGCAAAGGGTTAAGTTTCGTTAAAACTGATAGGTTTGGTGTAACACTGAAAACTGTTTGGAACATTCGGTTAGTCCATCGCGTCGCAGCGACAGATTTCTTTCTAGAAATTGGCACTAAGAATTCAAAGACAGACGAAAGAATACTGTTGGTAAATATCGTTTAACCCCGGGGCTTCGAACCTCTTTCTCGTCGGGGGTCACTTCTCGAAACGTTCCCCAAGGTGGCGGTTTCTGCTCAGACGCGACAGAGTCGTCGTTAATATCTCCCCCGAGGACGTTCGCAAATATTATATTTATACACTACAAGGAGGAGGAAGAAACAAAGAAGCATTCGGCTACGAAGGCTCTTCGAAACCCCCATCGGAGATTCTAGGGTTAAGTACATGCCACGGAGCGGGTCCACGGAATATTAACGTCGCGTGGTACCCATTAACGCTATACACGTTAAATCTATGCGTATATCTACGTATACGATTAAGATATACGGACGATCACGACCCGGTTTCCTAACGACCCAGCCTGTTCCAGAAGCATTCGAATACCGTCATCGTGTACTCTAAAGTAGCCCTTATCTTTCGTCGTTCAAAAATTGACTTACAGTCGGTGTAAAAAGTATTCTCACACCAATCAATTTCTAAAAGAACTGTGTAAAATTGTAATTTATTAACTTATTTTTTATAAACAATAACATTCCACATATTCTCGGAAGTCTCTGAGACAGATATAGTCCAAACAACATTTACTAGTTAATATAATTTGTGAAATTAACAAGAAAAAAACAATTAATCGATAGAAATGTTGAAGCAATAAGTATTCGCACAACTTTTTAAAAGTACTTTACTGGAAATTTGATGCTTTCTAATTCGTACGGAGCAATAAACTAATGTGTTTACATTATAAACACTACTGTAAATGGTTCGTCATAAGAATCGTACAAATACTTATTGCTTCTATACTTTTACCCACTTTTCGCATTTTTTTGTTAATTTCACAAATTATATTAACTAGTAAATGTTGTTGGGACTATATCTGTCTTGGAGACTTCCGAGAATATGTAAAATATCATTGATTATAAAAAAAGAAGTTAAGAGTTAAGAGACTACAATTTCACAGAAAAGTTTTTTTGGGAAATTGTTCGGTGTACGAATACATTCTACACCTACTGTACATAAAATTAAAATGAAAGAAGATCTAGAATAATTGTAATAAAATTATCGCAGCTTCTCCGAGCATTTATTTTTAAGCGTTCACAAACAATTATTTTCTAACCCTTTCAGAACTGACGTCCACAATTGAGAACACAAAATTTAAAAATTACCGGACACTGTCGTTAAATGTCCTCATTTGTGCACATGAAAAAAGACCAGTTTTCCTCGAAAACTACGCTATTAGAATTTCTTTTTTATTTTTTCCATACTAATTTTAGCCCGAGGTAACCTTAAACATTGTATTACGAAAAAAGAAATAATTCAGGTCTGGAAGGGTTAATGCGTAAGAACTGTTCTACAGGGTGAGACAAACAGAATTTGTAAATTACACGTAGAGGACCACGTTAGCGTACACGGTCCAGGGTCTCTGTTTCTCGAGGCGAACCGGTAGCGGCTCGAAGGTATCTAACGGCTAACATGCTTACTAATTCGAAAACGTACGTCGACGTGGGCGTACTTATCTACATGGAAGACGAACGTGGTTCGACGAGGACGACGCCGCGCACGACGGAGGAAACACGGTTGAACGTCGCCGTTGAGCTTGTGCGGGCGCTTCTCAAGCGAGCGATAAGCTACTTCCGCGTTAAACTCGCTTAACTGCCGTAATTAATTAAAGAACAATGTTCGGTGTCCTTTGGAACGACCTAGACACCCTTCCCGTCCCGATCCGACGCGGTATGATTTTCATCGGTGCCTTTTTCGGCGTCGACGGTTTAGGTAACGCGATGTCGACTAAATTTTACGTATGTTCACTGATATCGCTGGAACCGAAGCAACGAGAGAAAAATCGTCGCGATTCGCGTCACAACTCTCGATCACCGGATTCATTTTTTTCTTGTCCAGGCTCAACTCGCGAGCAAATGGAACGGCGTCGTTCGATTAATCAACAAACACGGAATAAATAACGCGTTCAAACGTTAATATTACAGGGCTTCAGCTCCATGAACTGATAGGGCACGTGCAACGTGGTGTTGTTGTGCTCCACCAACAGGTGACCACGTCTCGGGGATGCCCCTACGACCAGGACGGTCTCACCTTTCAGCAGGACCACCTCTCCTTCGCCCTCCTCTGGAACAGCAATTTCGCAGCAATTCCAAGCTGAGTCCTTCTCACTCTCGATCGCGCGAGTTTACGCGACGTAAATTATAGTTCCGATTAAACCACGAATGTTTATGCGAATTCACACTTTCACTTGTACGAGAAAAAAAAAAATTGAAACTTAAGCCTCTAGGGGCTCTGTAACTTTCACATGCTAGTATATTGGGGCTCAAATGGTATTATTTTACGAAATAGTTTTAATTATATACTGTCTCTGACAACTGATAACGATATTGATGGCAGAAAAAAAATCGAAATGAAAATAAATGGATAAATAAGATGAAAATAAACGAAGGTACGTCTTCTGATTTAAATATGACTCGCGAGAAAATTACAGAGTAAAACCGCGAATAATACCGAGATTCTTTGTTACGTTTGATTCGATCGAAGCGAACACTTGGAGAGCGCGAACGTGACTGATTAACCGATTTGACCCGAACCCGACAATTCTGAGACATTCCATCCCCACCCCACTATTCGGTAATCTTCGAAATCCCAGAATTTTCATGCTCGATTGCGGTTGCCTGACCTCAGCGTCGACTCGTGTTTGTTTACGCGCGTAATCTCGCGACTGTATTGAAACTGAATTCTGGTCTAACGGTCAATATCCTTGTTTATGTGACTTTCAAAACTGCCTGGTTTCCAACCGAAAATTCCTTTCCCACGTGTACGTTTATACTCGAGTTACTACAATTTAAAAATATTCTGCAATTCTGATTACCAAATATTTCGCTCGCTAGAAATGTTCGCACGCGAATCTATTTCTCGTCGTTCAAGATTGCATACCTTGCGATATATACAGAAACACATACATGGTCGCGTTATTTCACTTTAATATTTAAATGAAAGTTCATTATTTGACTTCGCATCGTCAACGATCTATATCACTCTAGATATTTGATACATTTTTGCATTCGTGGATCATTCTCACAGATTTCCCGGCATTTCCATTTCCCATAAATGCATAAACATCCGCAGTATAATTAGTATACTCGGCTACGTCATTTGCGAAAGAAATTCGTAAAGACTCGTCGAAACGTATCCAAACGATTCTTACCCGGAAAAGGCATCTTCATGATCCTCGTCTGCGGATAGCCCAACTTCGTGTTTCCTGTCACGGTGTAGGACCTGCTGGGAGGAACAGGGGGTGGTCGTTCCTGAAACAAAGTTCCAAAGACTTCCTCTTCCATTTGACGTCGAACAAAGTTCAAGTTGAGTTTATAAAGGAATCTGAAAGAAACTAGATTGGAGAATATTCTAGCGGAGTTGCTCTTACCAAATCCAACCCAAAGAGGGTGCAGGTCTGCTGGATCATCTTCTGATCCGCACACTTCTCCGAGGGATCCGGTGGCGGCGTACCAGCGATCGGCTGAGGCCTCGGTCGCGTTCCGCTTCCGGTCCCCGTGGCTGTCGTCACGCTCCTTTGAACGGTACCGGTGTTCGAAGTCGGCTGCTGGGGCTTCTTTTGGCCCATTCCGGAAGTCACGCCTATCGTGGTCTTCCTCAGAGGCCATCTTCTTCGCACCCTCCATCCTCTCCACGTGGCCTGAGGACAGATACACAAACAGCTGGATTAATCACATCGATTATGTTTACTCGATCCTATTCTACAGTTTCGCAGACACGCAATAAATGAATTTTAATACTTTGGAAGTAGGTACTGATGCAGTACATTGTATTTTGCTGTTTTAAATATCCTATCAAATAATAACATAACAAATTTTCAGATTTTACTTCCACTTAAAAATGAATATGATATGCGATACATATAATATAATTATTACATGAATAACATGTATACAATTTCTTGCTAGTTTATGTATTAAAGTATGCAGTCAAATATAATATAAAAAATAAAATATTGTTTATGCTGTGGAATAAAGCATACTCATAAACCGTGTGTATTTTACAAAAATGCTTACTCGTCGAAGGGTTAATTGTAAACCGACTGCATACTTTTAACCTTTGCATATGTCAACCCATCGAGAATATCGAGTTACCGGTGACTTCGTTTTACTGTAATTTTCAAGTTCGATCTTTTACCTGTATCGCGGTGGCAGCCCTCCTTCGCATTTCCGCTCGCAGGTTCTCCAGCTGCTGCCTGATACCCTCGCTGAGGAAGATGTGTCTCTTTCCTAGCGCCCAACTAGTACTCGCGCCGAATTTGCTCTTCAATTGTTGAGCATTCTGGAGGATGAGCTTCGTGTCCTCCACCGCTTGCTCCTCGGCTCGGCGTAGCTGTTTGAAGGGCGCGATCAGCCTGTACCTCGCGTTGAACGCCTTAAACCGCATTCTATGAGGATAGCCTATAAAAAGAAAGTCTCGATCGTTGAAATTTTCTTCTGGTAGAACACGTGTTCCTCGTCCCTCGAAAGACCTGTACGTAATTGATCCGTTTACTGCGCGAATCGATTAACTTTGTCAGTCACATAAGAAGTGTAACATTACTGACGATTATTCGTTGACTATTCTTTCTTATTAATTTTATATAACGTTAAATGAAAGCTACATCTGTATTTATGCATTCTACGATAGTTATATTAATTTATATTCTAAACGGAATTTTAAAAAACAATGTACATTATTTCATCGCATAACTCAACTTTTTGTTTTACGAAGTTAATCGATTTGCGCAATGAACGGCTCGATTGTTACTATAATTAATACACGAGGATTGAGGAAAATTCAAATTCGAATAACGCTAAACTCGGTGGTCCTTTCCCCGTCGAATCCCCGAATCGACGACACCCCACCGGGACGGAAACTAGAATGCAATATACTATTCTTCGAGAGCTGTCGGATGGATTCGCCAAAAGAGCAAACGCAAGCGTCTAACGTCGCGCGGATAACCGAGATCGGGATCTTGGCCGACGCGCGTGCACAAGTCCAACGTCAGGAATAGTTTCGAGACGTACCTCCGGCCATTAGATTTACGGTTTCGAGAACTTGAAGGGATCGTATCTGACGCATAGTCACGCCTCTGTCTAGGTGCAGCGGGGTTTCTGTGCCGTTGCTTCTAATGCACCTGACAAAGTGTGGCCTGGCGTGGACCAGAGTTCTCAAGAGATTATCCAGCCTCGTGTGGAAGTCCTGAGTCAACGTGGAGATCGGTTCGTCCCCGTTCAAACTGTAATCACACGCAAACACGATCGATCGACGTCCTCGGGAGTCGTGCGCGTTTCGGGATACGCCCGGCAACTGTCAAAAGGAAAGTCTTACAGGTCGGTGTGAGACGTCGGGGATATCCTGAAGCTGACACCCCTGGGCACGGTGTCGCTCGCGTAGAGAGCCTTCAGTTCGCTGCCGAACAAATGGGTGGCGAAACCGAAGCTGCACGTGTGCTTGTAGAACACGGCCACCAGGTCGTCGGGCACCACGTCCTTGTTCGTATCTTTAAAACGGGAGAATGGTACGGTAACGCGAGGTAACGACGTTTAGTATACGAGACGAAGTAGTATATTCACCCAGAAAATCCGAAGCGTCGTAAATGACTCTGCCTGCAAAATGCTGAATCCCGAAGGATCTGCAGTCGACGGTCCTAGGCTCGAACAATCGGGGATTCTGTTTGTGCTGTACCTTCACTTTAGCCACGTAGCTCTCGGCGGTGCCGCGTATCGAGCACTCGACATCCAGCATGCTCAGCAACCCGGTGCGCTGCGGACGAAACGCGTGGACAACGTTCAGGGATAGTTCCGCGGCATCAACTTTCAACCCCAAATTCGCTCGAGGATTTTTCATCGCAACGAGTCTACATCGAGAGGCGCGTAAACCCGAAGGGATCTGGACAAGGTGTCCTTAAATCTCGCGACGTTATCCCGCTGTTGTACCTGACCGCTCCTCGACTACTGCCCGATGCTCTTTATTGCCTCTATCTCACCTCTATCAACCCCCGCGCGACAGAAAGTCGATAGTATGACCGAACCTCCACGTTTCGCACGGGATTCGCGCGGCGTCCCCTGGTTGAAACTGGATTCGCCGCGAACAACTCACCAGGGAGGAAATGAGATCGATGCATGGCACATTGTCGACGTAGTCGACCTCCACGTCGCACCGGATACCCTCGTCGCGGCAGCTCTCGATCGAGCTTTTGAATATGTGGGTGTTGTAGAAATGTTGCATCGTCTCCGCGCAGAGGTTGATGCACAGGTGCTCCAGTTGGCTGGGCTTCGGATCCTCGAACCCGAACATGTCCAGGATGCCGATGAACCCGTCCGTCGCATGTCTCACGGCATTATTCAGCGCGGTCATACTTCTCGAACCGGTGCCACCTGGACGCGACACGAAACACCCAAGATTTGTTGATGAAAAATCATTTCGGCTTGGGCTTCGTTCGACCGACGAAATCATCAACAGCGTTGAATGATGAACAACCGATATAATTAGTTTTATACGGTATTTAAATTAAAATAATAACATATGGATGTACACCAACTGTAAATAACTCAAATGTAACCTAGTGTCAAATTAGCGTAACCGAAAGGTGGTCGCTAATAACCTGTGATGTTGATGCGACCTTAAATAAATCGAATTTAAAAAAAAAAAAAAGAAAAAGAAACTATCCTAATTTGAAAAGAACACCAACGGTCGTCTACTAGTTGCAACGAGCTCGTTCTACCGATCCAGATTATCCAGGATCGATACGGTCGGTACTCCGAGGGATGGGTAATCCCGAAAAGCTCCTAATCTTGAGGTAAACAACTATTGGCACCACGAGATCCTTATGCTACTTGCCTGCAGAACTCCCGATAGTCGAGGCATGCTGACTGGTCACCTCGGCCTGATTGTGAACGGACTCGTTCGAATCGGACGAGAGCGTGCCGAGGGTGGAGCCTAATCTCTTCAAGCTGTTGGCTCTCCTCACGATTGTAGCCACGGTGCGGCAGTAGAGCGCTTTCGCCAGCGAGTCCCTGGTCATGTTAGACTGCATAAACAAACACCCTTCAACATGGTTTCGGTCGGACGAGCAAGCGTGTTGGGTCAGATTGCGCGCAACGAGTTACACAGTACCATATTCGCGTCGCAGACGGACTTGACCAGTTGTCCACGAGCGTTGTGGGTCCTCGACGTGAGCCCTCTCAGCAAGGCTGGCGGTGGGACGCCAAGAAGGGCTGCCACAGAGGCCAACTCGTTCTCACCTATCACGCCTACCTCCACACCCGGGCGATCCGTGAAACCCACGTTGCCCAGAATCAGCACCGCCGCCAGGACTCTCACCACGTCCAGAAAAGGTATACCCAGGACTCCTGCGAACGAGTTCCCAGAGATCGGAAATGTTCGAGCGATCGTTTCAATTTTAATGTACGTTACCCGATATTCATTTCCATACACCATCGTATTTGTGATTTTTTTTTTTTTTTTTTTTTTAGAAGCAATGCAAGTAGTAAGCGACTCTGTGATGAATTTATTTTTATTGAAATGGAATAATCGTATCTGAATGAATGAACAGGATTTTCAAAGAATTCGATAAATGATTTACTTTGCTTCGAATTGAAATCAAATCGAAGAATTTCTTTTTAAAAGACATGTACCTCCTCGAAAAATGAACCCAACGATACGTACCCAAACAAGCCTTCCACGCTTGAAACCTGACGGCATCCTCGGCTTCGTCCTGCCTGGTGTCGCCCTGCTGAAGGTACCTCAGGTTCTTCAAATTGTAACCCTCCAAATTAAGTTTGACTGTTGAGTAAAACACCACCGAATTGAAGTTCATTCGTAGACTAACTTGGTCGATGGATATCGCGATAAAAAACGCATTCGCTACCTCGTTCCTCGTGCGACAGGCCGGCCAGCATTTGGTAAAATATGTGGTAGTTCTTCTCGTCGGGCAGGGGCCTGATGACTCGCGTCTGGTCCAAGAAGTAACAATGTATCTTCGTTCTGTACAACGCCCCGTCCGTTACCTGGACCTCGATGAAGTGACCCTGAAGAAGAAACCACCGACGTCGATTAATTCCTCGCGAAAATGGAAGCTTGTAGAAAATGAATAAAAATCGTCACGCACTATCCTAGAACTCTCCGAATTGGTAGCGGTCTTCGCAGATCCCAGTGATCTGAGAACCGTGAAGGCTGCCGCCAAATGTTTAAAGGCGTCGGTTTCTGGGCCACCTCCCGCAACGTCGAACAGCTGCCTGAGCAACAGCATGGAGGCGTACGTCTTCCCCGAGCCGCTTGTTCCTGAAGCAAACACGAACAGTGTTTCACTCGGTTTCGTTGGCTAGGTAAAAAGGTGGTCGAGTAGAAAGAGGCTGACGGTTTACCGGAAAGAATTATGGCCTGTGGGTAGCCGGTCTCCGACTGCTGTCGCACGGCCTCTTGGACGACTTTGTTCAACTGAGGCGCCAACGGTACCGTCCTGGTACTCGTCAAGGTCAGTGGATTCCCCACGTCCGTGTAAGGGTTGATACAGACTAGAATGGGACCCACGTTCGTCTGAAATGTAAAACCGTTCATATGTTGTGTTACCTCATCGTTCGTATTTTTTTATATTTTATATAAAACGCTTGAACGATCCAGTTCTGGAAGATCAGTGACGAATTTGTTAAGTTATAAGGAACTTCGCTGTTGAATGATCGATTCAGAGGACAAACATTCCCGAAGAAGCATCGCCGGCTGATATTTCACTTCGCGCCATCCGCAGATCGCGGCTTCCTCCAATAACATCTCAGGAGGGAGATGAAAAGATGTTTCGAGTCCTGGTGCAGCGGAGACTTAGAAATCGGGACAGTTAGAGCGAGCTAGGAAAAGGGAGACGAGGGGAGGAGGTAAAGACGAAGGAGGAGACGAAAGAAGCAACGAGCACAGGGTGGTGCAACAGGCCACGAGCGGCGAGGCTTTGGCGGGCCTTGGTTCCTATTACAAGCTCACCTAGAGAAAGCAACGCGACTGAGGACGAACAAAAAGGTGAACAACGCCCGAAAGGTGAGTGGGGAGAGAGAGAGAACCGGTCCCACATCGGGGCCCATGGATAGCGATGGGAGTCCTCTCCGTTGCAAGCCTTTCGTGCAAGTCGATCGTTGCTGGGAATGATAATAATCACTCCAAGGAAAGACGTAGTGCATTTGTCACTGTAGATAGTATCACAGTTTGGTATGTGTGAGTGCGAGAAAGAGGACTTTACAGGGCTTTTCGTTGAGGAACTAAAAAAATTCATTACAGAGGTGCAGCGATAATAAAAATTAAGGATAGGATTTGTGAATTTGGCGAGGTTAATAAAATAAATACTGCGACACGGGAGTACATCGATTGGTTTGAATGTGCACTGATTCGTTTTGTCTAAAAACGATACCACCCCCTACACGCAAAAATGGCATACCATGATAAATGACCTACCAATTGAGCCCTTCGTTGCACTAATCGATGAAATATTGTACAAATAAATATAAAAAGTTATGACTACACCAAGTGCTTTGACACTTAAATTATAAGATTTTTCAAAACTGGAGTTAATCGATTCGTGTAATGAACGGTTCAATCGCACAAAAAAATCGATATAAGAATATTTAAATTAATTATAGATCCAAAAGATCCGATTTTCCTTGCGCATCGGGTATCGAATATTCACATGGATCCTCTTTGATCCGATTAGACGCACATCGAGTCCCTCTCTACTCGCCTAACTCGCCAAACGAGGAGAGAACATGGTGGAAAAGAGACGGTCGCGAGAAGGTCGAAACAAAAAGGTACACGAGAGAACACCGAGGTGGAGGCGAGAGGGCGGAAACAGGAATGGTAAACTTGACAGAGGAAAAACACGGATGGAGACGAAGGATGAACCGAGAAATCGATCTACGCAACTGCGTGTGTGTACCCGCGTCTAAAGATCTAAAGATCACCGAGGATCGGCGTTACGTGCCCCGGAAGAAAGGCATCGGTTAATCGAGAAAGCGCAAGGGATCGATTAACGCGGAAATTGCGATCTCTCGGCACGGCATCTCTCTAATGGTCGCCAAATCGCGGCAACCGAGTTGTACGATTGTGTTAAAGTGGCTGGAAGTAGAATTGAGTTTATCGTCCAATCTATTCCGATTCCTTTCGCGGACTCTGGAAAATGCATTCGAGTGCGTTTGAGCATCATCCCAGTAAATATGATAGAAAATGGCGAACTATGTTCATGCTATGGTCTTCCAACGTCGAGAGCTTTCCTGACCCCGTCGTATACTCTTCAACGCTAGGTTTGAGGAGGTTGGAAGTATCTTCGCTTGTTGTTTACCTTCTAAGAACATTTTCATCGCTTTTATATCTACTGCCGAAGTTAACCTGAATGCAACCTTGTCTCTTTACCTGGATAAAAGTCAACATAAATTCACGCCCTTAGCGTTAAATTTGGCACCGCGATTACCATCCAGACTCTGACCGACATAGAGGCCAAATAGTAACGCTATCTTATCTAATCGTTGACGGTTTCCTTTAGAAACTCCGCGTTCAATGGCACTTTCCCTTGCTCTGGGCTGCGTCTGTTCCTCCGTCATTAAAAACGGGACACTTGGAAAGTACCGCGTTGAAAGTCCGTAACGGGTTTCACCGTCGCAACTAATTGCTCCAGCTGATTCAAGGACGGAAACGAGACCCTTTTTGCGTCCATCAGGATTGTTCGCGTAGCCCGATCCAATCAAGCCCGGTGCGATATCTGTCCGCGGTCACCCGTGTACTATCGACTTTTTCACCCGAGGCGTATTCCTTTTCTTCTCGTCTCGGTTTCCCCTCGTTTAAACTACCTATTGAGAAACTCCTGATTTCTCCGTCGGCTTCGTAGCCAGCACCGGGTATGTCACTCGGCAGAGAACGGGGGAGATTTTTCGCTGGCTCTTCGCGTTCCTCGTTAAATCCGACCGGGTGTACTTACCTTGAAAGACGAACAGCGGTAATCGACGGGGAAAGAGGGAAAAGAAACTTCAATGACTCTTAATCGGCTTTGATAGCGTCCGACGTGTCTCCTTTCATTCGGGATTTCGTGTACGTTCGACGACGGAACTTTTAACGACTCTTAATTGTCTTTTCGATACCCTTCCGGCCCCTCTTTCGCCCCCTTCCCAGGATCTCGATTCGTGCTCGATAGATCGCGACACCTCCGAGCCTCTTCGAGGCTGACGAAGTTACGCGGGTGGCCAACAACCGGAAAAAAGGCACGCGTTGAGGAATGAGAGGTGAATTAAAACGCTGAACACGATAATGGAATGCGAGCGTGCCACCTGCGCGTGGTGCCACGCGAACCGAAGAGACCTCGTGAATTCTTAATGGAGGAAGACACCATGGGTGCGAGGATAACGCCGAATGAAAATCGTATTAGGTCGTGACGTGTGAAGCAACGCATCTCTTTTGTTAGTTCGAACGATGCACTGGTACATTCTGCATCGATACTTTCCAGACAATCCTTTCAACGTGAATACGGGCAAGTGACAACCACGGTGCGTACTCACGTGATACTGTTTGGCGCAGAATCGAGCTTGCAGGCACTTGAGCACCGCATCTTCCGTCAGTGGTCCTGGTAGATGAATGAGGTCGTCCAAGGCCGTGGAGCTCGTCGGCCCGGAATTGGTCGTGGCGCCTTTCGGGAGACATCGATGCTGCCCTTGGTTACTCTTCGCGTTCTTCACGTCGGCTATGATGCTGGAGATCGGCGGCGAACGCAAACAGCCCAGAGCCGTCACGCAGGACACGATACCGTCGTCTGGTATCCCATTGTGGCGTTTCGGTGAATCCAAGTCTGTACAAAAACGCGAAACAATCTTATTCGCTGCTGAATTTATTCTTTGTCGACTCTGAGCTTTAATAAAGGGGAAAAAGAAGAAAAGAGTCAGACACGTCGTATGGCCGTGCACGAGGGATTTCGATACTCTTATTACCATTTAACAGACAAATTAAAACTTGCCGGGAGGTTGAAAAAGTCTTTCGTAATTATACATCAGGTTCGAATTAGTTAAATTAACTTTGCCAAATTTCCAATGGTTCGAGAAGCCGCAGGAAAAAATAGAGGGGTTGTGACTCGACGCTAATGGCACGATGTTCCCGAGCGAATTGAAATAGAACCACGGATTTAACTGTATACGTACGCAATTCGGCCAGGCAAAATGCTGAACGCGGCTCAATTAACCGGAAGGAATTAGAGATTGGACAGAGAGTATCGGGCGAGCGAACCACTTTGGTCGCACGCAAATATTTTTAGCCTCCTGCTGCGCGAAATAACCCCTGTGAATCATGATCAACAACGAGTGACCTGCTAATTGTTATTTTCGTCTTTGAAATTCATGGAAACGCAAAAGGACGAGCTGTGAATAAATTGAAGACTTGGTAATTTAAGCTATGCGTTCCACATATTGAGTCGATCCATGAATAACTTCCACAAAGTCTCATAAATAACTTAACCAATTACAAAATCGCAATGGTTGATCATCGCTTGTTCCCATTTAGCATCCGCCTGAAAAATTCCTAACCGCAGGGAGTTTCCGCGAAACCATAACTGTTCGTTACCTGCAGCGGAAATTATTTAGGAATCGGTCCATTATAAATTAAATCGAAACGAAACTACAGCAATTTCATGCGCGCCAGATCATCGATTATTTCGTTTATTCCCCGCTTCTTTTCGCGGCTGGTTACACCGAATAAAAGCAGCGGAAAACCAGCGCGACAAAAATGATAAATAAATCAAAGATAGGTTCCGAACATGGCCGAACGGGGCGAGTAGCCGCTGCGTAAACAGCCGCGTGTTTACCGTTTCGATGATTTTGCGGAGAAATCGCTCGCTTGCCCCGGTTATTTAAAATATCATCCACGGTCGAAAGCCCCACCCCTCAACCTCCCGACCCCCACCCGCCGTTTCCTGAAACGTATGGCGTATCGCGAATTAACGCCGCAATGACGATATTACGCGTCGATTAAATATTAACAAGCCTCGAGCGTGCTGGACGGTCGGCCGAACGTCCACGTGGACGTCCACGCGTGTACAGGGTGGTCCGTTTTAATCGCCTCGAACGCGCCGCCGATTAAAGCCGTTTCCGGCGATGTTACGTTAATTTCGCAGCAAATATCGCACGAAGGGGGATGAAAACGATTGCAATAAAGAGAGCCCGATGCGACGGCCGTGCACGAGTGAAATATTGACGCAGTCATGTTTGGAAAACGTTTCAAAAAGAGCAGAGTCACGGTTCGCGGACGCCAGCCCGACCGTGGTAAATTAAAATTCGTTACTCTACCCATCTTCGTTTAATCCATCGACCACTCGCGCGAACGAGTAGCTTCTCGACGATTGATTTTCACGCGAACATCGAAAATGTTCTAAACTATACGTACGTGCATCGTGTAAGAAGCGAAGCAGGTTGAAATTCACAAATTCGCCAAGTTGCTTCTTGGGGGTCGAACAGGGGTTAGAGGTCGATTGGGGTTAGAGGTTGGAGGTTAGAGATTTCAGGATGCTTTCGAGTCAGTTTGGAGAAGTTGGAGAAGAATTGACGGGCGGGATTTGAAAGTGTTCTATCTTCCAAATCTCCAAATTTTCTATTCTCCAAATCTCGCAGTTTTCTATGTTCCAAATCTCCAAATGTTCCATCTCTCGAATTTACAAGTGCTCCAACCCCCAAATTTGCAAACGTTCTATCTTCCAAACCTTCAATTGTCTCATCTTTCGAATTTAAAAGTGTCCCCATCCCTCAAATCTCCTAATATTCCAACTCTCAAATCTCCAAATATTCCATCTGTCAAATCTCCAAATATTCCATCTGTCAGATCTTCAAATGTTCCAACCCTCAAATCTCCAAATGTTTCCATTCCCAAATCTCCTAACATTCCATATTCCATCCCCGAAATCTCCAAATGTCCCATTCCCCAAATCTCCCAAAATCACCCTGTACAGAGGGTTGCCGCGGGTGTCGCAGCATACTGACCGGATATAAAATTATTAGCTGCGGTCGAGTTGTGGCCGAGCGTGTTCGCGCCGGCGTGATTCGCGTGCGGATGAACGATCGCGGACGCTGTCAACGTGTGCCCCGAAGGATGACCGAGGCCGTGAGGCAACGTGGCGGCCAATGGTAGCGTGGTCCTGGGTGGCACAGCGGGCGCGGGGGAGGACGGCACGCCGCCCTTTTCCGGGCTCTTCGACAGGGGCGCCGACGAGCCGCCGTTCGGCCCTGAATTGTTCGGCGGTTGGCTCACGTGCAGCCGGTTCCTCAGGGTCACCAGTTCCGTGCTCAGGCTCCTGAGACGCTGCTGTAGGTGCACGGCTTCGTTCGAGGACGAGGCATCTGTAAAAGGCAAACGTGTGCGTGAGCTGCGACGTTCCTCGAACATTACGCGTATTACAACTAACCGACAGCAGAGATCCGCGAGAACCAAGTAGATAAAAGATAACGCATTCGTTCGTCGAATAGGGATGCTTCATGGTACGGACATTATGGAAATGGTGGACTCAGACTTCCACGACCAGATTCCACCAACACCAATGTTGTAAAATAAATAGACGATCGTGTCTTATGCTACGAGAATAAAGATTATCATTTTTTAAGACATCACGAGTACACTACGATATTAAAAATCTTTATTTTTATGACACGAAGAATGCTTCGTTTGAAGGCTTATGTGTTTTATGTGCGTTATTATCCACGCAGAGAATGTTATCAATATTGGTGGCGTTCGAAACTGGTATCGGTGAAGTCTGGGTTAGTCAGTTCCAGCTTTATCATCAGCTTCGAACTCCATGCTTGTCTCGATCCGTGTCTTCGTCCAAGTTCGCCCTCAACGTAGACGCGAATAAAAACGAACACCTCGCTCGAACCCCTAGAGTAAACTACTTCTTGAATAAAAAAGACCCATCTCTGCCATCTCTGCCGGATCGGTGACCATGAGCGGCTATCTCTTTCGACTTTAGTATAACTAAATCAGTCACTAGACGGGCATCCCGTCGGTAATGACAAACGACGATCCAGACAAGCGTTTGTCGCGCGGCGAACGTCCATGGTGAAAAACCAGCGTCCCCATAGACGCGATATTTCATCGAAAAATCGAACGGCTTTGGCGAGTGATGTTTGGTCACGCGACACAGGCCAATTCGCGGGCAAACGAACTCTCTGTGCGCGCGACTCGCGACGATAAAAGGGTTATCGCGCGTTTCGCGAGCCAGGGCAAACAACGCTTCGCGAATTCGGGACGGGCCTCGTTTTCTAAATGAATTATTTCTACGATGGAATGGAACGAGAACGGCGGCCAGTGTAAATTATCGACGGACGACTTTCCGCGGTGCGGCGGTCGACTGAATTTTCCAACGTGTCCACATTATAGGCAATTTGGCCGGCCGCTAAAGGCGCAACGAACGAGGCGTTTCGTTAATAGCGACCCGGCGCGGAAAATTACACCGTCGAAGCCTTTCCGGCCTGACGGCAGGGAACCCCCATGAATATTTCGCGCCGATTACCGCGCGGCGCACGTCGATCCTCAAAAACCCTCGTTATTCGCGTTATTCCTGCGTGACTCTCGTGCCGTTAACGACGCTCGACCCGATTACTTATTTATACTTCGCGCGACTAACGAGACAATCGAAACAAATTGCAGTTCGATCATACCTCGGCGAGCCAGGTGTTGGGTGGAAACACACCGAAAGGATTAACGTGTTCGATAATGTGCAATTAACACATCCGCGATCGGGAGATACTTTACGTTTCGAATACCAAATAAAATTCTGAAGCTGGACATCATAAAACAAGATCAAAATAACAAAATATGTTTCGAAATATCAATGTTGTAAATATGCAGCGTATAAAACAAAAAGATTTTCATAATTTCTTTATAACCACGAACAGAATTTGAAGTGACGTGAATTCGCGTCAACGGTCGCGAATGCGTTAAGAGGTTACATGGGTTTTGAGAACCAGATGGAAAGTGCATTCTCTATAAATTTTTTCGAAAAAAACTAAGCGAATTATATCATTTTAACTTCTGTTATTAGAAAGTGTAACATTTGGACGATATTTCGTAAATTTTTCATAAAACAAATATTCAAAAGTAAGGCTTGAAAAAACTATCCTCGTGGTGGTTAGGATATTTAATGACAGCTTTATCCGGAATCAAATTTTCATCGTTTCGCGATGGCGAGCATTTCTATCGAGCGTCTTCCAGCTGCCACCAGACCGATTTCGCCTGGGATCCGACGATCGCAAATTCGATGTACGTACAGACAATTCAACCGTTCGAGATCTGCGTGAACGCTGAAACGCGCCCGTTCGACAACGACCGGCACCAGCTCGACTGGTTTCACGGAATATGGGACACGGGCGAGTGGTCGGTTCCGTGGTTCACGGTACGCAGATACGCGGTCGTTTTGTCACAGCGAACGAACGTGTTCGTTTTTTAAATGTTCCGATTAGAAACCAGTATATCCCGTCCCGCGGAGAAACAGCCCTGTCCGATAACGCTAATCCGAACGGTTCGCCGCAGATGGAAAATTCAGATAGTGCAGCGCGCGCCTCCGCGAGAACAATGCTTCGGAAGTGTCTAGCCACGGCGCTGACGTCGGAGGAATTTCGTTCCATCTAACGAAATCGAACTGTGGATAAGATCGGGCAGAGGCAAACCTCTGCGAGAGATCGAGAAGTTTCTACTTTTGGAAGATAGCAAAGTATAAATCTTGAAAGCCTCTGACTGCTCTTGAATTTGAGGAGGGTGCACAACAGGTACCCTTCAACGTCGATGCGAACGCTGCATTCCTCGTCAATGGAGGAATAGCTTGAGTTGTTTGTATTCTTGGATCGTTCGATAATAAATACGTTCGAGAAGTTGAACGTGGTTCGATAAATGCACGAAACGTGAGCGGTTCGTTTTCGTCGTTCCTAGGATCCGAGTATGGTGCACTACAGGTCCCAACATCCTTCAGTGGTAAAATAACGCAAGTTCAGACTCAAATCTTTTCCAAATGTACAGGGTTCGCTAAATCCATTCAAGAATGTGGTGTTAATAACTGCTCCAAATATGTTCCCCTCGTCCGTAGAATCAGGGTTCGGAGCTTCGAGTCCCTTTACTCGTGACGACAGCTGTCTACCGCAGGTTCTTCGGACGTTCCAGGACGACTTGACGGAAAAAAACACCTGTCGATTTAACGTCAGGAGGTCAGAGCTCGGAGAAGGGTACCTGTCAGTCGGCCATCAGCCGATCGCTGGCAAGGCTCGCGACAGTTCCGCGGCGATCTGTTCGCCGAGGAATCCCTGAGCTCGTTTTCGCTCGGTTCGAGTTCTCCCCGGCTATTGTAGCCAAGATTAACGGTACCCGCTGGACAACGCTGCCAACAGAGCCGCGCATACGTCAGGAATACCGAGACACGTGGTCGGGTAAAAGAGCAATCGTAAAGAAGGAAATCCATTCATTTTTTAAATGGATGCCAAGGCGCCATTTTTGTCAAATTGAAAGCAATAAAACATGACTTTCTAGTTGAATACTTATACGATATATCGATGTAAATAAAATCTTATCGTTTCAATAAAAAAAATATAGAAGAATACATGTCGAATCGAGTAACCTCCACCTTTTTCGAAGTCGGTTAAAAATTCTTGCGAAAACCTGAAAATTCGGGTGGGTAACATGGTGTAACCCGTACCTGTATTAGGCTGTTTTTATTCACTGCAACAGGAACGGATCTATCGCTGTGCGAAAGTAGGTTAAAATCGGTGGTGGAGTCCTTTCCTCGTCGTGGCGAGAACAGCGCCCAAACGGGGTGGAAAGAACAAGTATTCGGTCTTATTTCTTCGCTATAAGAGCGGAAGCATTACGCCAGGGAAAACTTCTTGGTCTCTGCCAAGACTCGCGCGGCGAACAAAGGCCGAGAAAGTGTGACTCCAACGTTCCTGGAAAATAATCACCCCCTTTTCGTGGACGGTTGACCGAGAAGCCTGGATTCGTGAGCATCCGCGCGAAAATCACGGCGAACGTACACACGAACCCCCTCTTTTTCTTTTCTTTCTTCTGGGTGTCTCCCTCGTTCGCGAGGCCGACGATCGGCCATTTTCATTCATCTTCGCCCCCGCTCGACGCCTCCAGCGTTCCCTTTCCTTCCAGCCATTCTCCAACCGCGATGAAACGGCAAAGACGTTTTCGGTCACCGGTTACGATGCTCGTTACTGAACTCCTGACTCGTTAGCGCGGGACCAGAATTCGATGGGCGAACCTTGACTTTGACCAGCGAAACGACACTCCGCGATCCGTCGGAAATTCCGATATCTTTTAACGCTACAACTACCGAGACGATCGATTCGATTCTTTCTAAAACTACTGGATTACTTTGCTGCAGTTTTGCTGTAGTTTCGCTGCAATTTTTGGTGAGAATTGTTGCAACAGGGAATTCGCTAGGTGTATATTAATCGGTTCATCCCTCGACTCTCTATTTTCAAATATATACTAATGTCTATGCATAGGAAGTATAATTGAGGGATGGTGATTGTGGTGTTCCATCTTGTTAAAAAATTAAATTTCTTCGAATTACAAGAGAAACATTTTCCATTAAAGGCAACCTGTATATCAAGCATCTACCTCTCTGTGAGGAACTAAAGTATCGGACGAATCTCTTGTTTTCGATTACGCTTAAGAATAGGAAATTAAAGATGAGTATCTCGACTATCGAGTAACAGGATAAGTATCAGTAGTATTAGGTCATCCCACAAGCTCGTGCCACAGGTTATATTTTATTTCATATTTTATATTTATATTTATTATATTATATTTATTTCATGTCGTTTGGGTTCGACTGACAGTTCAACAACTTCATGTTTCGATCGATACTTCTGATTCTTTATTTACAAATATTGAGATTTCAAACTGAATTCTTATTTTTATCAAAATAAAATATAGCCAATATCCTTCCTTAGGGTGCAATCTATCTCCTTGCCTAATTTTATCGAAATCTGTTCAGCGATTTCAGCGTGAAAAGGTCACAGACAGAGTCAGTTTCGCATTTATAATATTAGTGCGGATAATGAAAAAACTGTAGGATTTTTAGAACAACGCTATAATGTCTTTTCCAGTGATTACACTTTTTCGTACCACTTAATATAACGCTTCGCATACTAATTTGAACAGCAAGAGCCACGAGCGTCCGGGATAATAAAAACCATTTATAGACTGGGAACCCCAGATTCCAGAGTTGCTCGTGTTTCGTTGCGTCCCGGTTATCGGACAGACGTTATTATCGGTCGAATGCCAAAACAGAAGGGGTTTTACAGAAGGGGTTTTACAGAAGGGGAACGCGGAACGCGCCGCCCCAAGACAAACACGAGCGTGTAAATAATGCAGTAAGCGTACGCTGATCCGCGTGCCGCTGTTAAATAACTTATTTCAAAGTCCCAGAACCTGTTATGTAACTAATCTCGTATCCGGAAGTTGGTAGGGTAACCAGTCACATGGGCTACGCGAGAGTAAGACGTTCGATGGGAGAAACGGTGGCTGCAGGGGAAAAGAACCTCCGGGAGGTGGGAGAAAATCTAAGGAGAATCTAGAAGACGACAGAATCGATATTTTTCCGAGGAGCAAATAATCGTAGGAAGCTTGGAAACAAATTTTTGTAATCGAAAGAAATGCGTGGGGATAGGTGGAGATAGACACCCTCAACTCTTTATCCTGGCGAGACTGGACAGAACTGTACTAAAAATCAGAAAATCTGTACTGCAAAGGGTTAAGTTCGCTAGTAAATTGAACTGAATCTATCGAATTTAATTGTATATCAAAGCTTTACCAGTCTGTAAAGCGTAAATAAATCCCCTTGTTACTGATCGAAACAGGGAGGAGGCTGCGAGCTAAGCAGTAGCGGAATTGAAAGAGTTGAGCGCGAAAGAGAAGAGACGCGAGGGGTGGGAAACAAGGGCCGTGTATCGCTACGAGGTAAAAGTTCAGTGTGTTTCGATTGCACGATCGAAACCTAGCCGGTCTTCGTTGGAGAACCGTTCATTGTTTAATTTTCGCGTGCAAGTAGCGCGAAACTCGCAATAAAAATTTATACAACCGGGCCCCCCTCTCTCGTACTCGATACTTCCCCAACATTACGCGATATCGTTAATTGAAGTACCGATGCTCGGTCGATCCGTCGGAAAATATTCCATGGAATCGCAACAGGCTTGTACGCGCGTTTGGAGTGGCGAAAAAGGCAATCAAATCGCGAAGTGCTATCGGCCAAAAAAAAATAAAAAAAGTCGGTTCGAAAATATCGAAATAGTAATAGCCGACGCACCGAGGTCATAGGATGTACTTTATTCGCGAACATTTCGTTGCGCTCATACGAGAGTATCACTTTCTGGTCCAATCAACAGTTGGCTACACAAAATACACCCCTGTTCTCGTTAGGGGAATTTACTATACACATCTGCGCGACAGAAATGGTCCAAAAAGCAAACAGAACTTACTCCATAACATTCGAAGAGTGTCTACGATTTTGTCTAAATCATAGTTTCCTGCAGGGACAATACCAACCAAACAAACGAGTCGAAACTCGGATAAGATAGACAGTTGCAAGAAGTGCGATCGTACGTTGTTTTGGAATACGCAGGCCTTTATTAACCCTTCGACTGCGGGACTCTTTTATATTTACAGTTTATTCATACGACGTTTAGTTTCGGAGATAAAAATTGAAAACTTTGAAAACCTTTTTCCTGAAATTCAATTTTTCCAACAAACTTTTAACTTTTCAATTTTTATTTTCGAAACTAAGGGTCCTATGAATAAACTGTAAATATAAAAAAGTTTCGTTTTGTCATTCTCTATAAGGTGATGTTTTTTAAACATAAACATTTCTCTGAGCGTATATGTACGCCCTTCGCAGTCAAAGGGTTAACGCCAGGTTAACTTGTATTTCTCATCAGATAAATCTGTTATTGACGCAATGCTTTAATAACTGAAGTCGATTTACTATAATTAAGGCTTAGACAAAAATGAATTTGGATAGATGCTTTTGTAAGAAGACATAAGAATCAGCATGGTTAACGAAAAATATAAACGGTCTTTGTAAAAGCTTGTTAAATATTCCCGTCACTTCCGATAGGCTGTCGCGAGCCGTATGAGACGACCATGGGAGAATATCTCGAAAGATTCATGGGAGAATCGAGCCGGGAACCAAAGTGAGACAAACGAAAAGGACGCGTAGGCTTGGCAGGTATACGCAGCGAGCAGGTCCTACTGCGGCAGAATTAAAGCGAACAGGTACCTTCGGGGCTGAACGCTCCTTCGGAGAAAACAGGTTTCTTTTTCGTCTTCTTCTTCTTCTCACGGAATCGCGCGTCCACACCCCATTCGCATTAACTCCCGAGAAGAGAAAGGGAGTCACGCTGCTCGCAGGGGCCTATGATTTTTAAGGTGGGCAGGTCCTCGACGAGGTCCTTTCGAGCTGGACTGTTACAAGATAGCGGAGACGCGAGGTGAATCAGTTACCGTCGAGCTTCTGCGCTCGAGGGCCTTTTTTTTTTTACTCGACAACCGACAAATTAAGGCTTCACCGACTGCGTATCGAAGGTAATTATTAGGAGGTTGCATTGAAAACCGCTGTCTGTGTTTTTTGAGCAGTTATTTCAATAGTAAAGTATATAAAAGTATCGATCGAAATATTTTCCCTCAAAAGCTACTACTTTTTCCCGCTATTTGGGTATTTAAGAAAAAATAATTCAGGTCTGAAAGGGTTAAGGGTTTCGTAAGCGACTCGAATCAATCGTGGAAATTAAGACGAGGAACTCGTACTTCTGATTAACCGTCTCGAGGGGTTCAGTCTGTACAAATCGTGCATGTAAACAGTACGATTATATCGTCAAAAGGGGGTTGGTTCTTCGCGGTTGAGGGAATTGCGTCAGACTGTGGAGGGGTCGTGTCTCGAGACTCTCGAGGTGAAGTTAAACGCGCGCACGAGTAGAGGAATCGCGGGTGGATTTTATTCGCGACAAGGGAGACATAATGTGCCCGTTCGAGGATCTTCTCGTTATCGCGACGTATTTAAATTCACGTTGCGTCCACCGCGAGTAATCGATCCTTTTTAGGCGGTTCCCTTAGCGCTGAGGGGTTCCGTCTGCAGAGGCGGGCAAATTTTTCTCTAGATGGTGCCAGTAATTAAGGAGTAATTAAAGTCCAATTTAAGAAACAAACCGTAGGTTTCTTCGGTAAAAATTTCTGTTCTGAAAGATAAAATTCTTGAGACGAAGAATAAAGGCCGGTTTAAGAAAGATATTCCAGGTTTCTTTAATAAAAATTTCTGGTTTGAAAGATATAATTCGTGGAATAAAGGATGAAATACGCGATTGAATGATATTTCGATCATCTATCTGCGTGGCATTATTTTGAAATTGTAGAAATACTGTTCCCGAATGTTTGATCAACGCTATTATTCGAAAATAATAATATTCCCGGTATCGTAAACCATACCTTGTAATTGCATACAAGCTACAGAGAGTCCAGCCATCGACGTTACACGAAAATATTCATTATTACTCGGGTAAATAATAATATTTGACGCAAAGCTTTCAATTGCTATTTCCTATTCCTCCTCTCGCAATCGAATCAATGATGGCCGATCCAATAGAGAATCGAAAATTTTGGGACACAAAACACTCATGAATATTGACGAATAATTGTGCAATTATCAGCAGAGGGCCGTATTAGTGTCAAATATTGAGAATCGATATTTGGTATATACGCTAACCAAGCGGTATTTATTACCTTTCAGCTCTTGGCTAAATGTTACAGTTGAATTTTACAACAAATGTTACAACAAATGTAAGTAACACGTGTGACGACGCGATGACCGTTCGCATACAGTCAATCAATCGAACTAATTTCTAGAAACGAAAAACAATCGCTCGGCTCGTGAGTCATTCACCGAACGGGGCGTCGATCGATACAGATGTTTTATGATCGAAACTAAACGGCCGAAATACTCTATATCCAACAAGTTGTCTACACTTATTAATAAAGCGAAAGAAACTTCTACATAGGACAACCTAACACAACTTCATCTGAATATTTCCTCGAGCAAAAGCTACGAAACCATGGAACGAAAGAAACCTGTGACCAAAGTGAAACTGATTACAATTATTCTTATAGAAATTCACAATTTTTATATACAAAAATCGTAACAAAAAGTGCTTATTTTGATCCCGCCACTCATTCGTACGAATCGGATTAATTCTTGTTGGTTCAACGCTGGATTCTTTGCGCATTGAGCGTGAAGCGGTCTTAGCGGTACCGCGGATGAAAATAGAGGAAGCTTGAAAACGGGAAAGAAAGTGCACGCCCCGAGGAGCGAAATGAACAATCCAAAGCGAGAGAAAGAGGCAAGGTGAGCAAGGACTATCTCAAGCACGCCTGTTCGGCACGAGCAGCCAGATAAGGAGTAAGACGAATCGATCGGACAAGATATTCCGCATTCCTTCGTGCGCCTCGCGATTACCGGATCGCGACGAAAGCCATCGGCGATTATTTTGCGATCCCGATGCCCCGAATGATTTAATAGCCGACCGTGAGTAACGCTGTTAATTTTCGCGGGCACGCAGGCTCCGGGCCTGACCGAATACCTGGATTGTCTCACGCGAAACGATGACAGTGTGCGTGTTAGAAAGAAGGGGGGACTCTGGGTGGACCAAAGGCGAACCGAACGGTGAAATTTCCTCGCCAACTCCTCAGCGATATACAATACCTTCCGAGAAGTCGAGGAAAGTCGACGATACGCGTCGATGGCTACCTTTTTCACGACCTTTCGAGTGAAACCGAAACTCGCGAGTCTCTCCACCTCCACGGACACAAAGGAGCCTCGAAGAAAGAGTACGTGTAGGTTGAGAGCGTAAGAGAGAGCCTGGTCTCGACCTCGTGGTCTAATCAGATGCAGGTTAATCCTGGCTGTTTCTCTGCCTTACAGGATCGTCCACACACGTGGGAAGAGAAGCTGCACGCTCGATCTACAGGGCTTCGCGCGGTCCAGACCCGTTGAAGATTCGACTAGGCCGAAAAGAATGTTAATTGAAACGTTCCCTCCTCCCCCCCGGGAGACCTCGAAGGAATCTGGACGGAGACCGTTAACCTGCTGGGCAATCGAGAACTACGAGCATCGCGTCGCGAGGGATACACTTGGAAAGTTTTCGAAATACATATATCTTTCCATAATTCAAAGCTAGAGATGGACGACATTTTTATCACGCGCGACGTGGTCGATAGATTCCACTCGTAAAGTTGCATTATGTTTACGAGTACTCATTCGAAATTCCCGCGAAACCAAACCAAAGCCGCCGAATAATAAAATTGGACGCGGGAGAATGCGAAGGGTGCACGTATACGTTAGCGAAGTATTCCACGAAACCGCAATCGAATTCGCGGCTAAAGAGGCTACGATCCATGAACGGGTAGATTTCGCTAAAACGGTTTAATTGCCGACTGCTCGCTCGGAAAACTAGTAACGTCGCGTGAATCGCGTGATAGAAACTGATGAGAACGGAAAAGAAAGTAAAACGCCGCCGCGGACGTATCAGCCTATTAGCGTGGACGCGGTTTAATTGCGCCTTAATTTCGTACTGCGGCGATCTGCTTTCGAAATTTATAACAGTAACGTCTGCAACCAAGTGGCAATAAGCGTAACGACCTTGTGCGTGCCACGTTATCGAACCAGGAAGCTCGAGTAACGGCGATCAAGAGCGAAACTCCGTGCCACGAGAGCCGTGTGAATCGAACAGATCCTTTCGACTTTCCAAAGAATCCTGATAGGGTACCTAAAGAAGGGTGATTCGGATCCTCAACCCCTCGGGTGACCAAGTACCGGTGACACTTATTAATCGCGTCACGATGTTGTATCGTTTGAATCAAAATTTTTACTTGCACTTCTGGTGACTATTTATACGCGATGATATATATAAGAAAAATCTCGAGGGACGAATTACATATGACATCTACCAATTCTGTGACGATGTTGTTGAATTATATTAATAAAAATTCGTGTTTGCACCTCCGATGACTATTTATACGTGATGATATAAAATGAAATTTCCAGTGACGAATTACCTGTGACACTTATCAGTCGCGTCACGATGTTATATTATTTGAATCAAAATTTGTACTTGCACTTCTGGTGACTATTTATACGCGATGATGTACAAAAGAACTGGTGAAATAAACGTACACGTACGTGGCACTATCCCTCGAGAAGTTAAAACGTTTGGAACACGATGTATTGATAAGAACAAATACTTTGTACGAACCTCCAGCATGTAAAATAAATAGCATCATGTACAAATTCATGTAACACTATGTAACTCTAAATCTTAAAGTTCCATTTGATCTTGAACAATAAAAAGAAAATTGCTGTTCCTCCAAATATTGATTTTGACCACTCTCTGAGCACCCGGAAGTGTGCCCAAATTGAAAGTACCTATACGCAAACAAGCATCGACATTACCAAACATCACGAGAGGTGTCTCGAAGCCATCGCTGGGAACACTATGCGCAATACACGCGTCCGTATTTACCTGAACGTCGGTGTGTACATGTATCGCGGCCGCACGTGGTGCACACCAGCCTGCACGAACCGGACAGTTGCAATGGATGCACACTCGCTTAGGCCGTTGCCCCGCATAAATCCGAGCGAGAGGATTGCGAGATGCTGCCGGGTGTCCCCTCCGTCCCTCCCCAGAACGAACACCGACTCCGTCCGCCGAGTTTATTCCGCGAACTTTCGAAGATGGGTCAAGGGAGTCCGCTGGGAGAGCCAGCCTCGAGGAACGTTCCCCTGCAAAAGGATGTCGCGAAGTTGAATCGCCCACCCCCTCGTCCCTGGGAATAAACCGATTGGGGGACCGTCCCGTTCGCCAAAGGTTGTGATTCTTGGTGCGGCCAGCCCTTCTCAAAGAGGTCCTTTGGGTTGGCAGGACTGTTACGAGGTTGCGGAGAGACGCGAGCTTGGAACTGGTTAGCGTTCGCGCGCGATTCCAGTTCTTTTTGGGGATGATCGAGACAAACTGGAACTCGGAAAGAGAAAAGGGGAGAAAAGCTCAAAGGTTTCATAAAAGACGGGAACACGCGTAAAGTAAGAAGGAAACGAATATAATAAAAAGTTCGTCCTTTGAATTAACGGTCGACGAATAGAAAAATTTATTTTAACCCTTCCAGACCTGAATTATTTTCCTTTCTCGTACTAATGTAATTTAATTTTTAAGGGTTAACTTGGACTAAAATTAGTATGAAAAAAATAAAAAAAAAATAATTCGAATAGTGTAGTTTTCGAAGAAAACTGGTGCGTCGGTAATTTTTTAAATTTTGTGTCCTCGATTGTAGACTGCAGGTCTGATAGGGTTAAAATAGGAGCTGGAATTGAATTATTACTTTTCCAATGGATATCAAAAGTGCATTTTAGAAAAACGTATTTATTCTTCAACGTCAATCTCGAGAGTTATTCTCCTAAAAGGAATCGCGGTTTAAGGTCACGAGAACGCGGACGGTCAACCGGTTGCCGAAAGCGATCGTTAACGATCTCAAGGACACCGACGGGCCCTGAAATGAGTCTGGCCCCAACGAAGGAATCCTCGATCCCGAAAACGTTTCGACACACCTTCGTATACTCGAGGAGCGCTCCATAGACCCATAGATTTCAGTTAACTACGAGTTAAAATTTTTTAAGATGGTAGTGGGAAATATGAGATACAGCAACACAAAATTATAATACCAGCATGTCTAGAACGATGCATAAATAGATGGTATCCTAAATATCGTTAATAATTTCACATAACAAAAAGAAATCGCGACTGTAAATAGTTCAACACGCTTTGACACAGACAGCTGACACATTAAAAAACTAATTACTCGCATATTCTCTTAAATGAGTAATAACTGTAGGAATAACAAATCCGTGGAAACTTCAACGACGCGACAGAAAGTATTAATTATTCGGCGAGCAGGGCGAAAATAAATCGGCGCGACGTAAATGTAACACGAACGATCTCTCACATGCCTGGAGAGACAATCGTGCGCGGCAACCCGCAAGAAAAGTAATTACTAAGCCTTGGCCCCGCAACCGTTTCCTGTCCCACTCCTCTTCGCAATTGAATCCACGCACTCGTTCCTTTTGTCGCCGTAATTGCGACGCATAATCGGCAATCTGATCTCCGGCGACGATATTCGCCTCTGCGAACGCTCTACTCGGTTGTCTTCCGAACGTTCACCCTTTGAAACCAGCTATTCCGAACGAGCTTGCCGCGCGAATTAACTTTTAATTAAAATTAGATAAATAAGAAATTTTAATTTTGAAAGTTTGCCGTGCCCTCGTCACCGCGTCTCGTACGTAAGGATTAAGCAACACCCTGGAGAACATTATTATATCATTTTCCTCTTGGAAAAGGGCGGAATGAACCCAGATTCGAAAGGCAGAGGACACTGGTTCTTAACTCTTTGAGTGCCAAGGGACGATATATCGTTGCAAGTGCTAAAACTCGTTAAAATTATCTTTAATTTCCCGGACGTGTATGAAAATTTCCTCTGGCACTCGAAGGGTTAATTCCGTGACAATTAGTATTCGCTGTATATCGAGATGATCGCGGCGAACTCCGCGGCGTGCAACAGCTGCTATAAATTTCATCGTACTGGAGCGTGCACGTGTTCGAACGTAACGCGACGCCCGATTGGGCAATCGGCTCGTTACTTAATAACGGAAACAGAAACGGCGCGGTTTCCAAATGGGTGTCGATTCGTCTGGCATTTTCGAGACCGTCTCGAGCAGGGTCGATAAACTCTTTCTAAAAAGGCCCGAATAATTTAATATAGAGTATCAAGGACGGAACCGTTACGACTAAAACGTTCGGGAGGATCGTCTTATTACGATTTTTTCCTCAGAAACGTCGCGTTCCGCGCGCCGACGTAAACAGAACGAGGGAAGCGTGGGCGTGAGAACAAGTGGGCCGATTTGAGCGCGACGAGTTGCAAGATTCGGGAACCGGGGATGGAGAGAATGAATCGCGCGCGTGCAGTTGGGCAAGAAACCGCAGCGAAAAGAGAATCCAACATCGTCTGGTGATTCAGGGGTTCTCGTTTTCCTGCATCCACGCTTTCAACCACCACCCTCCCACTCCTCCCGCGGTTGGTCCGTTTTGTTTAACGAACGACGCAAGAAACGACGGGTGAAACGATGATGCAGTGCTTAATGTTTCAGCTCGCGGTTTATGAGAGGAAACAATATGCCTCCGGGGATTAATGTATAAAGTAAGAATTACGATTGCCATCGCGCCGGTGAAAAGGGAATAAACTGTGATGAGATAATAAATTTCGTTAACTGCGCTTCAGATACGGCCGCGCGGAAATGCAACGGTGTAAGCTCGGACAGCAACGAGAAAAACAAAAACGCGTGCGAGAGGGGAGAGAAAAAGAAATTGGCGGAGCGGGGTGGAAAGCTGCGAAATAAAGCGGGCACGGGATGGAAAACGCTCGAAATTTTAATCTCTGTCGCGTCTGGGAGATTACAGCGACGCGCACGTGACGCGAATCGCGGTGGCCGTATAAATTCGAGGAAAATAAAGGCTCGGGAGAAAGAGCACGTACGCACCAAGTGTCTCGAACGCGGCGTTCGTCAGGACACGAGGAGCAACAGGAGACACCGTTTTCCTTGGAAACTTTGAAAATTTACGGAGGAAACGAATGTAGACGTAACTTGGATTAGTGGGAGGCCTGTTGCTACTCGTGGAAACAATAATACGATAATGCAGCGGGCCCCAACAGACGTGTATTAACCCTTTGACTGCGAAGGCTGTATATATACGCTCAGAGAAATGTTTATGTTCGTTAGATTAATTTTAAAAAAATTGCAGCTTATAGGGGATGACGAGACGAAACTTTTTTATATTTACAGTTTTTTCGTAGGACGGTTAATTTCGAAAATAAAAATTGAAAAGTTACAAGTGCGCTGCGAAAATTGAATTTCTGGAATAATGTCTCTTAATTTTTCAATTTTTATCTCTGAAACTCAACCTCGTACGAATAAACTGTATATATAAGAAAGTTCCGTCTTGTCATCCCCTATAAAAAAAAATATTTTTATTAAATTCACACCTCCCCGCCTCTTAGAATTTCCAGTCAGAATCGACCAGCAGTGAAAGGGTTGTAACAAGACGAATGCAATTGTAATGTACCAAGCGTTAGCTTCCGACACTAAAAGCCCCAAAATTATGGAGTTATGATAAGAAGAATGTTAATATTTATATCGTGATGTATGGATTCAGTGCAATAACTGAAACGAATCACGCACTTAAATAAACCAGGGTCAAGCTCAACGCGAAGGATACGTTTAAAAGCAGAGTCAGTCGTTTCGTGTTGCAAAGTGAGTCCCAGTGCGGAGGACAAACAACAACTCCGGAGTCAAATAAATACGAAACGCGTCGAGGGGAAAAGCTCCGCGATTTTCCCTGCAGAGTCTTCAACCCGTCGGTCCGGTGGCAAGAATGCAGCGAGGCAATCAACCAAGAGAAACCGCGAAGACTGTTTTAACTGTAAAACGCAGGTAACTTCTACGACGACTCGCCGCGGTTGTTCGTTTTCAGGTGGCAGGGGCGTAGAGAGCTCTCGGCGGCGCCCTTACCTCTCCCGTATCGTTAAACGCGGCAATTCCAAAATACCGTGGCCCCGTAAAGGCGAAGCCACTTGTAACTTGATTACGGGTTCAGACGTTGAATCGAGTCCCGCGCGACGAATAAAAGACGAAGGTGCTTTGACGACGGGCGTAAAAAGAAACAAAAGACGCGGGGACGAAGAATGAAATGCAAAGGAGGGAACGACGCGGTTCGGCGCCAAGAGAACGTTGGCAAGTTTCTCAACAGCTATTAAAAATTCGCCCTTAATACGCGACTCGAGCTCGACGAGCCCCGAGCTGCTCGAAAACGGAACGCTTCCGCGCTGGAAACGGTCCTACCCCGACAACTCGAAACGATGGACGCGTGAGATGGGCAAAATTCGTAGCTGGATAAAAATATCGAGTGATGAGGAATTTTAACCCTTTAAGTGCCAAGAAGCGATATATCGCTGCTAATTCTTGTTTACAATTATGCATCTTTGCTTAAAATTGTCCGACGTTCCTCGGATATGTATGAAAATTTCCTCTGGCACTTAAAGGGTTAAATTCGTCGCCGTTTCGATAAGAACGATTCATCGCGTCGTAAACTTCGAACTTCGGACGCTTACGCGAAATGTACGTACTTTAACCAACGACACAATAATACTCGTATTTAATTTTGCGCGTGTACATTCTTCGTAAGTGCATGAAATCCGCAGCCCAGTCGTTTGGCATAACTGCGTCGTACGCTTACCATACGTTTCACATATTCGCCTGGACCATAAATGCATAAACTCCGCAGTCATGGCAAACGAGCAAAAACGTGTCTGAATAACTGTTTAATCCAGAGGTTGGAACGGTTGCAGAACTTTTTCAATCGATTCTGTTGAAACAGTTGAAGTGGAATTTGTGTAATAAAAGTTCTGACATTACAAGTTCCGAGGTGAGCAAATAAATATAACTTTTTATATCGATGGCAACCAAGTTCTCGATCACTTTTTCATCCGTGCACTCCGAGGTCTCTCGAAAGTGTCGTTTATTTTCATGCAAGAAGAAGCAGAAGTTTGAACGAAATTTAAGAAAATCAAAATAGAAGTTAAGCATTTATTCCTAGGCTACTTCGAGTCCAAATTCTTTAAAGGGTTACATCGCTTTGATCGTTTAAAAAAAAAATTAATTTTTGTGTTCTGTTTAAAGCACTCTATATATGTATACGAAAATGATATGCAATTAATTAGAGAATAAAACGTGACTTTCTAGTTGAATACTTGTACAATACATTAATGTACTTTAATGTAAATCTTGTTATCGATTCAATAAAAATTCTTGAAGAAACCTCAAAATTCAAGAGGCCAAACTGATGTAACCCCTTAAAGTCACTACGTTGTTAACCGTAGTTTTACCGCTTTTACCGATTCCGTTTATTCCTCCCTCTAATTACGACGATAAATACGGCGACGGCGACGACCTCGGTAGTTTCAGCGTTAACACTAAACCTACCACGATCAATCAAACAACCCTTTTCAAACTTTTGTATGCAGTTCTTATATGCTACATGTGCTCAAAATGATAAAAGTGGTCCAAGTCATATATATTTCTTGAATGAAAACTTACATTGAATTAATTTAGTTTAAAATAATGTGTTGTGAGATAACTGATAAACTTATTTTTTTTTTTAAATTTTGACACACCACTTTTAGCATTTTTAGTATTTATTGGGAAACATCTATCTTATAATTTAATTGAGACAAATTTCTGTAATAAACATAGAGGGTACGAATACTTACGAGGCTGACTGTATATGCAGTTATAAAATATTTTTGCATTCAATTAAAAAAAAGTATTCTTAAGACTGGTCATTTGTTTGATCACGGTAGAAAGAGTCGAGTGTTAAGCGCTGTTTAACCGTGACGTTCGCGGTGGAACAAATTTTCGCCCATCTCCGATTGAAACGCAGAAGTCGTCGGAGTGTCCCTCCCCGTGTTTCCGAGCGCGTTTAAATCGTGCGGCGTCCATGAAATCGTCGCGTTCGCCAAAAAGGAGTATCGCGAGGCGAGAGTGCGCGGGGCCAGTGGCGTACCTTGCAGTTTCTTTTCGGTCTCCCAGAACTTCTGCAGCTCCGTGAAGTACTTGTCCAGTATGAAGACCTTGGAGAGGCCCAGGGTGGCCATCTCAGGCGCTCGGAGCTCGTTCTCGGCCAGAATTTTTCCACGGCTGCGATTCGTTCGCGCCTTCCCCTAGCGCGCACCTACCCGCACTTCGCGACGCACAACCGCCGTCGAACGATCGAAAGAAACGCGGCTGGAACGGATCGCAGATCACCTGGACATCACTGCGGGTTGCCAGGTCATCGTGTCCTCGGCACATTCGTCGCCGCACTCGCACATCTTCCGTTCGCGTTCGCCGCCCGTCACCGAACGAGTCACGAACAGCTCGCTGAATTTCACATAGCACTCGCGCCGAGACGGTTCACCCGGGCCACGGGTGACGAATCGACGGGAAGATCCGGGAATAAATCCTGCCCGATCAACGTACCCGACGCAGGGAGCGGCTATCTCGATCCGACGCGAACCGTAAGGGTACCTTCGATAAACCAGGAAACGGTCGCGTCGCGGGGAAAGTTTTCCTCGAGAAATTTCGAGAATATCAACGCCGTGGAAAACTATCGCGCCGCGCACCTCTCTACGGCGAACCGTCGCGTAACCTTTGCGATCTGGCCGCGCGATCCTTTCTCGAACGATGGGATATCCCTTTCGTAGTCCGAGTGGCACCTGTCGACCGTTTCGTAACCTTAGAACTTTCGGCGAAGAGTCACACGGTCCGCGTTTGCAGGAGCACGAAGAGTGGCGACTCGCCGAGCTGAACTGGGCGTCATTGTTGGCTGGAACCCACCTCCGTGGCTGGGGCCCTATCTCTTCTAAGGCCGATTCGAGATAACTCCGGGAGCCTCGCCTGGCCCCTGGCACGACGAGTTAGGTAGAAGGCACCACGAGCGTACCGGGGTCCGGGATGTCTGGCCGAGCAACAGGTCGTCGAAGTGGGGGCACCGGTCCCCCGACTGGACCGTTGCTCGTGGATGCTGCCCGTGGAAAAATGGCTGGGGCCCTAGACTCACCTTAGGCATCTCTCCGGCTTCGAACCCCTCGACTCGCCGCGGCTAACTACTCCGTTCGAGCGTGCTTTCCTTCCATACGACCGCGAAGCCGATCCTTCCACCGCGTTCGATGAACCGTTGTTTGTTTACAAATGCGACCGGGCATACCGAAGCGTGGGTCCTACCAATCCTTTCCTCGCCGAATAACACTCCGATACGCATTATACAGGGTGTATCCGCGCGGCTCGAACGCCTTTTAACGATAAACCTACCGTTGGAATATTTACTATAATTCAAGCTTAATGTACTGACAATTCAATTTCACTTTTAAATTTGATTAACGCAGCGTACATTTTCATCATCGAGATGTAATGCTACATATATCCAAGCAACGATATCGACATCCCGAAGTCAGCAGTTGAGGGAGCGGGATATACTTCTCCCACTCGCTGTATATTCGTTTTTTTCTGCGGTAAACGAGTAATTGCGAACGTTTGGACCGTTTCGTTATCGGTTTAATTGGCGGAAATAAATTGTTCGTTCGCTAGTTAGCCGCGATCGGCACGAATGCGAAATTAAGCGCGAAAAGTGAACGCATTCTTGGTTTTCGAAATACTAAAGGACTCAAATTCTCCACTGAAATTCATGAACAACATGTGGCGACGATGGGTCGCGGGCTTTGATAACGAAACAAGTGTTCGAACGGCTCGCGCAATTTAAATCGTACCGTGAAAGCTTGAATGATGAATTTCGAAGAGAAAGGTCGACTATATCGGCCGCGTCAGATGTTGTTTCCGTTATCGAATATTCGATTCTTCCTGAACGGAACGATGGGGAAAATTCGAAACTCTTCTTCGGACGATGAAACTGGTTATTCGGAAGTGTGTACAAATTTTCGTTCGCTCGTGTATTTCTTGGATTCAGGCTGGAAAGCTCGTGCAACCTTGATTTATAGTACGATACATGTTTTATGGTAACTAGTTTTTCAAGTATTATTTTATCCGCTAAAGTAGTTGTGAAATCAAGCACGCGGCAACTTTGCATTTCAATTTTCGTCAGGTTTAACAAAATTAAACAATTTTTAATCGTTATGTTTTAGAATCTTGAAGCGTCAGATGTTGTTTCCGTTATCGAATATTCTGCTCTTTTACAACATACCGTAAAACATGCCTTTTTCCTCACTTTCCTGTCCTTGTACCGTCTAACAAAATTCTGCTCGTCTAAAGCTAGCAATGGACAAAGATACGAATACTTCTGCGACTCGCTGCACCTATACGGAGAACGTTGTTTCCCTCCTCGATTTTTAATTGGACGAGAGGGAACACGTTCGACGTACTGTTAATAATTTCACCGTCGGTCGTGTACGGTTTTGGATCGCGTCTGTGCCAAGAAAACGTCCAATGTCCTCCCATTAATTGCGCGTTCGTGTTTCGTGGATACGCGGTCGTTGCGTTTTCAGCTAGAAGTCGTTGATGCGTAGAGATAATTGCTACCTAAGTCAAGCACTGGCTCTTTGTTAATTGCTCGTTACCCGTATCTACCAGGCGGTCCTTTCGTCGTGATTTATGCTCCTCCGAAACGGTAAGCGTTGTTCGAGGTTAATGGACGAGAGGATTATGGCGGAGTTTTGAAAGCGTTCCTTGAAACCTTTCGCGTCCAACGAAACAACCCTACTTTACGAACGTCAACTACCGAGCCTGTCGATAGAGACAAAGGACGCGGTAAAATTGATACCATCGATGAGGTCATATTTTAGACGGGGGAACGTCGCATACGAACTGCAACCGCTCGAAACGTTTGAGAATCACTTCAGCGAATGGTTCCACGGAACACGAGGGATGAAAGGAATATCGTGTATTTGATGCAGCGAGCTACCTCAGCAGTAGGCACCGAGCTTAAAATGTCATCCACCCTTCCCCGGCACTTAAACGTTCTCTGCAACGAGCAGGAAATGTTAAAGCGACAACTACCTGTAAATACGCCACTTTAACTTCGCGTATCTTGGAACTTCGATTCTGGCAAGTCTGCGCGAAATACCACGGTCTTCGCTGCTAAATGAGTGACTGAACGCGTCCCCGGGGTACATTGCTAAGCGGATTTCAAGATATCGGATACTTTGCGAAATGATAATAGCCGTTCGACTCGACGTCACGCTCGTCTCGAGCGTGGAAGTCGGGTAATAATAACGATAACGAATTGTCTTTTCTATCTAGACTCGCGAGGCCCTCTCTCTCTCTCTCTCTCTCTCTCTCTCTCTCTCTCTCTCTCTCTC